>NC_056525.1:202157743-202247459 GCF_019175285.1 Sceloporus undulatus | reverse complement strand
TGGAGGAGGTCCAGGGTGCAATCCCTTGCTTGGGCATTAAAACACCCCACTGGGCTAGTCACACTCTCTCAGTCTTAAGGGAAGGTGAAGGCAAACCCCCTCTGAAAACCTTTGAGATAGTCACACACTCTCAGCCTCAGAAGAAGGCAAAGGTAAACCCTCTCTGAACAAACCTCCCAAGAAAACCCCTTGAAGGTGCATGCACACACACACACACTCTCGCACACACCCAAGCCACACTGTCTCTGCCTCAGAGGAAGGCAATGGCAAAGCTTGCCACTAAAACCACCTGATGATGAAATGACAACACAGGAGGTGCTCAACACTTGGGAAGAGCTTCCCTGGGGTCTTGTTGGAGGGAGCCATCTTGGGGCAAAGTGGGGGGGGAGGGCCCCAACAGAAGGAAGGGCTCTGGGCCTCCTCTAGCCAGGGGTGGAAGGCAGTGGCACCCACCCAAGGCAAGCCCCAGAAAGCCCTCCACACTACAGCGCACACGCACACGCACACACACACACACCTCGGGAGGACCAGGATGAGGACGAGGAAGAAGAGAAGCGGGAAAAGGAGAAAGGAGGAGGAGAAGGAGCGGACCAAGAAAATTCCAGGATAGGGTTGCCTTGGTCCAAAACGACTTGAAGGCAAACAACAACAACAACAACAACAACGGAATGAAGTGCTGGAGCTTGGCTTCAAGAGATGCCATCTCCCTCCCCACTGCTGCTGCATGTTTTTTAGGCAACCCTACCTTTGGCTGGGGGCCCTGGGGCAGAGCTCTCTTGCCCTCCCCAAGGGGCTGGGGGAGGGGAGGGATGCCGAACGTTTTCGGCATCCCTCAGTGTGAGTCAGTCAAGCCCTGAGGGATGCCAAAAACATTCCCCCCTCCCCCAGCCGCTTTGGTCCTCTCCTCCTGTTGCTGCTGCTGCCCACCGCCTCAGTCCCTGGCCGGCCCACATGGCCGCAGGAAGTAAACAGAGGCAAGACTCCTGAAGCAGGGAAAGGACTGTTCTGCTATTGGCCAGCCTGCCAGCCAATAGGAGGAGCTCCAGCCTCCGACAGAGCCCAACAGGCAGCCAAGGCACAGTAACAAAGAGCGGCCAAGGCAAGAGCAGCCAAGGCACGGTAACAAAAGCCCAGGAGCGGGGGGGGGGGGGAGAGCCGGGAAAAACGCCAAACCGTACCGTGACCGTGCAGAACAGTCCAAAAACGGGAAATGCACGCCCCCCACCGGGTTATGGCAAGCCTATTCACACCTTGAAAACTTCAAATATAATCCACAGAAACAACTCAATTAAAATTAAAGAACTCATATTGGAGAACATTGATCCCCTAGGTTTTTGCAACCAAATACACAGAAGAAAAGTAAAAAGCAAAAACAAATAACAAACAATAAAAACACTAGATCTTCATTTTTGTAGGAATGGGGAACTGTTCAAATTTCTTCACTGGAGTAAACTCTGAAGAAACAAGCGGCTTTAGTCTTAACTAACAATGCACTTCAGTCTTAATTAATGAGCTGTTGGACACTAACACTGCACTGGACATGCCAAGTTATCCACAAGTTTGGGCTTAATTTTTTTTAAAAAAATAATGGGTGGTATCCAATCTCATCAATTGGCTAGCCCATATAACATTATATTTGGGAATATCTAGTTCTCAGTTATGTAAACTCCAACATAGTTGGGCAAATGACAATGCAACCAATTACACAGACAATACCTAGTAACTGTAAGGGCAAATATATTATTACATGCATAACAGAAAAAACCAAGGCAACTACAGCCTCAAACAGATGGCCCAAAAGTCCCACTTCTGGGGGCCTAGCATTCAGATGATGCACACCCCGAACGCAGCCAGAAGCTGCTCCAGGCATGGCTTTTTCACAAAGGACCAGCCACAAAGGAGCAGTAAAATACTGCTCCTTTTTGGCCCCTGGTTTAGAACCATGGTGGTGGCCCGGATCAGGCGGGGCATGTGTTGCTGCCGCAGTCCTGAGGTAAAGTCCTGAGGCAGTCCCACCGCGGACCTTTTGCACCATCTCCTTTGCCCTTATGTTAGTGTTATATTTCCTCTGATAATGTTGATTTTTTTTTCTAATTCCTTTCATAAATTCTTATATACTATGAACAGGTTGTTTAAAGAACTAATTTTTAAAATTAGGTTAATTTATATTAACCTCGTAGTGTAGGCAGATTAAATTAATATTTGAGTCAGACAAATAATTTTAAAAACACATACAGTATATACTCATGTATAAATCTAGAAATTTAGGTTAAAAAATTAACCCAAAAAAACCTGGGTCGACTTATCCATGGGTCAATGTAAGTACTGTATTTAAACTCTCATAGGCAAGAGTTTGATCTGCTTTGGAAGCACTGACCCCCTTCATTCATCTAGCCTTTAGTATAAACACAAACAATTATGCCTCCTGAAATTTTGTAAGTTCCTTGGCAATGTTTTTCTTTACTACATCCACTTTAGATCCTTTTTTTACATGCCCCTAGGTTTTACCATCAACTTATCCATGGGTCATATCAAAATCCATAATTTTGGCCCCAAAACCTTACCCTCGACTTATATATGAGATCGACTTATAGTTGAGTATATACAGTAAGTTATCTCTAATATATGTTTGTTTTATAAGAAAGAATTTTCATGCAAAAAAATTATTTACTTGTTTCTTGACTGTACGACTACTCATGATTTTCTCCACTACAGGGCCTTCAGCATCTGCGCATTCCTGCAACAAAAGATTTCACAACAGTTAAAATGTGGACAAAAGTGTAGAAAGGAGTGACTTGTTCATAAATACCACTGAAGCTGTCAATTCCAGATTCATAATATAAGATCAGGAGATTCATCTTGCTTGCCTTTACTCTGATGAACATTATGCGCTTGAGTTGCTATCTGGCTTGATTGTAAGAAAAGAACTTCTCTCTATTTTCCCACCATACATGTGTTGAACAGTGGCAACTCATGTTTGCTATACTGCATGTTCAGCCATCTAATGTAGCTACCTCTGTTTCCCAGGGCTCCCTATACATGTAGATCTTGCTGTATTTCACAAAACAGGTAAGAGAATGAAAAATGGAAAGAGAAAAATCAAGTAATGAATGAGAGAGAAAGAGCAGAACAAGAGCTCTCTTGCCACTGGAGATACTGAATAAAAAGGATTCTGTGTTCAATGACAGCAGATTCATTAAGGTGCTGCAATTACAAGCTAATTTTTAAATTTTCACTGAACACTCTATAATTCTACTTGAAATTTCTGGAGCCAATCTAAATTGAATTTCAGAGACCCGGCTTATCTCTAAAATATGTGAAAAGATTCTAATAACTGTGCTATCAGAAAAGGTTAATCTATTGATCAACAAGAACTGAGGGATATTATAAAATTAAAATAGTGTGTGTGAGAGGGAGGAAACTCTTTGCCTTTTGTCTCCACAGAATATTCCTATTGGTCCCTGTTATAAACAGTATGTGGACCTAGATTAGGCTTCCACAGCATGTGGCCCAAGAATTTTGGGCAGCCCATGAGGATGTGGAACAATTTCAAGGCTCCTGCATTGCTCAGCCTTCTCCTGAGGAGAGTGTCATGCGAAGGAGAATGGACAAATGCTTGCCCTGTGAGACTCCTCTAATATCCAAGTTTTTCCTGAGACGGCTGGGTAACAGAGGAGGAAGAGGGGCAAACGCTCGCCCCTCAAGGCTCCTCCGTCGCTGAGCCTTCTCCTGAGGAGAAGTCCAGGCAGAGGAAGAGAAGGATGGGCAAGGCTCCTCTGCCGCTTGTCTTTCTCCTGCAGAGAGGACCAGGCAGAAGAGAAGGAGGAGGATGGAATTAATATTAATTAATTAATTATATAATTAATATTTAATTGAAACATATCTGCGGCCTGAAGAAGTTTAGCCTATTTTAATTCTAGCCCCTATTTACTGCCAAGTTGTGTAGTTCTGGCCTAGATAGTACCATGGTATGATCCAGAAGGCACCTTTTGATATTTTTTTTGTTAAAATAGAATTTTGTGCTTAAGTACAGTAATTTTGCAGTAATAATGATGTCATCAGTTTTCTAGAGAACAATGTAATTCTTTAAATCTCTGATAAAGAAACTTAAAATGTCAAAGCAATTTTGATATTGCCATCCACTCACTTTCTTCTGGAGGTACTTAATTCAAGAATATTAAAGAAAGCTTAAAATTTGAATAACCTAATGAATGCTTAAGTATGCATACTGTTAGCAATGGCTTCCCAAGTTAGTTAAGTGAAATAGTGATATTAAAAGACCACTTTCAAAACAGAAGGGGAAGAAAAGGTTGTTACGGGAATCATTTCACATTATCACCCTTCATTTTATTCAACCTATTTTATCCATCATTTACATTGCACAGAAAATAAAGCATACCCTGCTGGTTACTACAAGACAGTAATTTCATAAAGGGGTTCTTATAGTGCCTGACAGCAGGAGACAAGCTTGAGTGGTTTATTAAGTCATAGAAGCCAGACCACTGAATTCATAGAGGTAAATTCAGTCTCCTTGGAGCCTAGTTTTAGGCTTTTCAGCAGAGACCATTAATTTCACTAAATTGTGTTGAATTACATATTGTAGGCTTGTAAAGAAAACCTGAGTGAACACAGCCTTTAAGAACCTAAACAACTAATTTCCTTTGGCATGTTGAACCAAGCTGAGATGGAAGTCCCTTGGTAGGAAAGCCAACACTATAATGTTTTACAGCCTAAATCGTAACAGAATTTTTAGTCTACTCCTCTGCTTGAAGATCATAAATAGGAACAAACCTGTTGCTCTGACTGAGATGTGTTTGAAGGGGAGTTTCGTCCAGCATCATCTGCATCATCAGCTTCTTCATCAGAAATCTTGAACTCCAAGTCTTCTGTATAACGCTTTCTCTTAACCTGTCTGCTAGAGCGCCTCTTCTGAAAATGAAATGATTAACCTTACATATAGGTTTTCATTCTATCTGTATAGAGCTCAAAATGAGAAGGGCATATCCAATAAAAAGAATAAAGAACGCAAGCACATCATCACAAAAGATGGTGCCATACCTGTTTTTCGGACTGATATTCATTATGAAAAGCCATTAAAATCTGGTAGTAAATCATATGGAATACAATTAAAATATGGAGGTAACCAGCTAAAACTTGGCAATAAACATGCTTGATGAATAGATAAGAGTAAAACACAAATAAAGCCAGAGCATTCTTCTTGGGAGCAGCTCAAATTAGAGAGTCCCATATAGATACTCTGTAAGGATCAGAAGGGAAGAGAAAGAGTGTGGAACTGCTGAGCTCCAGGCCAGAATTTGTCCACATTCCAAACAAAACAAAACCCAGACTTGGGTCTTTTTATAAAGCAAGATTTACTAACAGAAAGTTAGCATGGTTTTTATTTTGACAAAGTCTCTCAAGGGCACATAATGAATTCAGTTATTAAGTACTGGGGAGTATGATCTTAAAGGTCAGAACTTGATTAAAAACACAATACAGTGGGATAAACAGACAAACAAACTAGTTTTTAGGAGCCTTAGGATTCCTCCCCACCCCAAAATCTGAACAGGACCTGAATAAAGTGTTATGTGATGTCAGACATGGTCTAGAATCAAAAGATTCACACACTCAGAATAACTCCAAAGTGATTCAAAGAACTCTAAAAAGGTTTGCTGTGACATCCAAATTAGAAAAAGTACAGTCATTGCTAACAACAACTTACTTTCAAAACATTATGTACAGTGGTATGTGCTTATTTTCTCTCTTTTATTGATCACTCTTTTTTTGTTACCTCAACTGAAAGTGCAAGGTGACGTCCACTGAAGGGAAATATCTAAATCACATAGGTGATCATATATACACTAATTAACTTTCTGGAGAAGAACAATTTTACAGTTGAAAGCTCACTGAAAAGCTGGTAAAGGACAGAAAAAGATACTTTTATTGGCAGAAATTAGATACTGATAGAAAATTAAATTCACGTATCTTGATTCCATTCTATACCTCATGATATGGAGAACTAATATTAAGTACAACACATCTATGATGTCCCACCATGCTTTATATCTCTGATACAAATACTAAGGAATAAAATACAAAAACAGCCATCTCCACTCACTTCTCTAGTCTCACCTTCCAAAACCACAGAGTTAAAAGGGAACAAAACATTGCATGTCCTCAGAACTAGCCATAATTATAGAATTAGTACACTGGTTCCCATTTCAACTCATTCAATGATTAGAAATCATTGAAATATTCCGGAAAAAAAAAAGGGGGGGGGGTGGAATCTTGAGCATAAATTTAATACAAATGAAAATGAATGAAAGCGTGCAGTTCTTCTCAATGCTGTTGCAGCAGTGGAAAAAAAAGAAATGGTGGTTTCCAAGGAAGATCCCTATATGGGGTGCTGAAAGTAGGCAGGGCTACTGTGAAAAAGCGTACATCACATACTAGAAAGTTCTGAAAGATACACTGTGCAGGTGCAGGATAGTCCATTTATGTGAGTCACAGAGACCACAAAGAAGAATGTGTGCTTTACACACATTGGCCAAACCTATACACAAGAAGTCAGGATTCTTGGCTGGTTTTGAACACGCAGCATGCTGGTGAATACCACTCAATCAGCCTTTGCTTCTTGGGAATGAGCAGACCAAACCAGGGAAGAATAGATTACTATGAAATCCAAACCTTGCTGCTGTTAAATAAAAAAGGACAAATAAGCTAGTAACTATTCTCTCCAATTCCAAATCTCTTCCTCCAGCACAACTAAGGCTTTTGCACGCATTTTAGAATCGCCACAATTTAGTGTATTGTCCAAACCCTAAAAAGAAGTGAAACTTAAGTACAGTTCATTGGAACAAGTCAGTGTCATAAAATCCAATTTGAATCTAGCTTGTTTCAACAAAGCATTGTTAATATTAACATTGTTCATATTCTGAATAATTTAAAAGGGAAGTAAAAGCTTATGGACTGTTTCTCATGGCCACATTGGAGGAGGAGAGAACACATGAGCTGAAGGACTGCCACAGTTCATTTCTGTAACACTAAACCACAACTGAGAATTACTTCTGGAGGAAACTACTGTATTCAACAAAGCAGGCCCAAACAAATTATCAGTATCAGTACCTGAACTCCTGAGTCATCTTCCTCTTCAGGATGTGGGGATCCTGTTGGTGTTTTTTCTACATCTGAATGCTCTGACCCTTCTTTTCCCTTGTTGACCTTTTTCTTCACAGCGCTGAATTCTGAATCTGGTTTCTTGTTACTAAAATGTAAGCATACTTCATCAATTTGAATTAAGCTTTCCAGAAAAAAAAATGTAATCACTTTATTTTATCATTTCATTAACTCTAACCTGATTTTTAAACAAACGTATTAAATATACACTCGCCCCTCCACATTCACTGGGGTTAGGGGCACAGGAATGCCACGAATGTGGAAAATCCATAAATAATAAAAACCCTATGTTGTTACCTGAGAGAACACCTCTCTAGGAATCTCTAGGTCTTCCAGTGTAACTGTGATCAACATCTGTCAGACACTGGCCACAGAACTGAACTGGAGGAGCTACAAATGCCTAGTGAAGTGCTCTCTCTAGGTCAGGGGTAGGCAATCTGTGGCCCGCGGGCCGGATGCGGCCCGGCGAGGCCTTGGGACCGGCCCCAGCCCGGTCCTGCCGCCGATTGCCACCGGGACCTTTGGGGGGCAATTGTCTATAGAAGCCTCAGAAACATGCATTTATATTAACATTTTTTTTAAATCAGCAAATTTTTTCACGTGTCCTCCATTTTTTTTAAAAAAAGTGTCTTCCATTTGAAAATTTTGTCCTACATTTGTCCTGGTTTATTTATATATTTAATTTTTTAAAAATTATTTAATTATTTATTTTTTGGCTCGCCCCCCCCCCCCCCCCCCAGTTGTATGAGGGACAGCAACCCGGCCCCCGGCTCAAAAAGGTTGCCTACCCCTGCTCTAGGTCCTTCAATGCTACTTTTGGTTAAAGCTAAACATAGAGTTGCGCTGGAAAACCTAGATATTCCTAAGAGAACATATTTATAAAATCCGTGAATAATCAAATCTGCAAAAGTCAAAACCACAAATGTGGAGGGGAGAGTGTACCATTGTACAATGAATACCAATTGTACTACTGCAATTTCTCATTTTTCATTTTGCTGTTCTAAGACATATGCCTATTTTCTGAAAAAACAAAACTATACTAGCCCAATACATTTGCGTGGGGGTGATGGTGTTAAAGCAATATTCAAAATCTGATCTTTGACATATTCATTATTAATTTCACAAAACCAATGCATGAAAAAATCCTGCAAAGTCGTTGTTCTGTCACTGGACTGCTGAGCATTAAAATGGGAAAACGAGAGAGTTAGAAGTTTCACAGAAAATAAAATTTTGCTGTGGTCCTCCAGTAGGGCCCCACATTTACACTGATCTCATACTATTGTAGCAAGCAGGGGAGATTTTTTTTTGTCCGGATGGTTTAGGTAAGGTGCATCTAGACTTCAAAGCCACAATTTTCAACTGTGAATAGCATAGGTACAATGTGCAAAGAAAACATGACAGATTTGCTATGTATGCAGGTTTTCCTTTCAAAATAATCCTCTAATACAGGACAAAATTCCTCTAATATTTTTAATAAAAGCACTATGCATGCATACATGTACACGTGCACGTTAGGAGTACAGCTGTATAAAAACAAAACAAAAACAAAAAACACATGTCAAATATTAACTTCTATCACCTTTCCTGGTACAGCTATAATTTTAAGTTCCTGAAACTGTGACCATGTATATTTACATTGCTTTTGCAAAATACATTAACAGAATTTCATCTGAGAAATTCAAAATGAATGACAGAAGAAATGCAAGCGAAGGGATACTAGCTCATTTATAAAGTGAAAACATTTCATTTAACACAAGTAAAATGTGCCACTATTTTAATATGAAGTGCAAGCATAAATAATAAAAATATTATATACGTTCAAAAGTTCAATTTATGAAAAGCACAATACACATACACAAACAATGGCAAAGAGCCCTAAAAACTTGACAGCGCTGAAAATGTTTGCTATCTTTCGAAAAGGCAAACGATTTTAAAAAGTGAATCTGTACAACTGTCCCCTTTCCAAACGTCCTAGTGTGTATACTACACATGGACAGAAGTCTCCCCTACTATGAGGCTCCATTTCCAGCATTTATTTCCGCTCTAACTGCCACAAATTATACAATACTACAGCTGAAGACTGGGCCCCTTTCCTTTCATCTGCACGCCAAGAGCAATCAGATTACCCTGGTAACCAGTGGTCACATGACCAGCACCTGCTCTTTTGGCTGGATGCCACTGACTAAAGCCATCTGCTTCCCTCAATCAGCTTTCAAACATTCTCAACACCTGCGCTGCAGCATTTTGTGGTTTGCTTTTATCAAATCAGTGCAAAACTGCTTCCCAAACTTTACATATTTCTCAATTTTGTTTAAATCAAAGGTAAGCCTGTTGCTAGTTGAACTGTTGCCAGGTGAAACGAGTTGACAGGCTAGTGCTTTTTACTAGTGACCTCTATAAATCAGAACTAAGCACAGAATTTCATTTAATAACAAGTTAGCATACCCTCGGTGCACTACTGCGTATGAGTAAGTGGCTCAACATATTAAAGAACAGTACAGGCCAGCTTTGAGAAAATGTCATTTTGCTGAAAGGCTACAAAGTGCTAGTGATCCCCTCACCTTTCTACTTTTCAAAACGTACAAACTTCTAAAACTAAATAACACATATTAAAACTAAGTCCTTTCACACAAAAATCCACTTCTGATTTTCCCCAAACTTTCTTGATTCAATTACCTCAATGGGGTGAGGGGGATATTGCTGCTATTTTTACAACCAATGAGAGAACAAAATCTACTCTAAGTCTACTCTACTCCAAGTAAATCTACTCAAAGTCATCCAAAGATCTACCTGAACCAACATTTGCATACCTCTAGCCTCTATAATTCAATTGGATACAAGACTTCTTTGATTAAATTATATGCAGCGATCTGTAAATGGGACTTCCAACAGTTGATTTTTATTCTTAAACAGAAGCAAAGCACGCACACAATTGAAAAAGAGTCTCCCCCCCCCCCCAAAAAACAACATTTTCTTACAGGAGCTATTTTCCAAAGAGTAACAAAAAAAAAAACCAGTAGATTGGTGTAGCTAGTAAAATACAACACATTAAAAGAAACCATTTCGTACAAATTCATCACATTCTAAGCTGGCAGTGTATAAAGAAAAGATGTAAACACACAAAATCCAATGCTTTCTTGTCTCAACTGCTGGAGAAATCACACCACTGCTTTTCACCTTGTGTGTGTATGTGCCTTCAAGTCACCTGTCAATTTACGGCAACCCAATGAATTTTTCATAGGATTTTCTTAGGCAAGAAATATTCAGAATGGTTCTAGCAGTTTTCCCCACTGAAATATACCTTGCTAATGCACAAACTGAATTTCACCTGCTGGCTTCTGATGTCAACTACCTGTGATGGTCAAAAGGGGGAAAGGAAGTAGAAAAAGAGTCTATGGATCCACTTTGTCAATAACTATGACTAAACTACCCAGACTCCCCACACAATCTAAAGTCCTATGTTATGTAAAAACCACACTGAAAAAGGCAGTTACAAATTTCTCAGTGAGTTACATAACACCTCAAAAAGATATGTTTCCGATGGCTCACTAATTTGCGCCAAAAACCTAAATAAACATTCTAAATTATTTCATTAGTTCAGCTTCATAATACTCATTTTCTATCTTGCCCCAAATCTGAAATATTGTGAAAAGAGATAAATACTTGATGGTATTATAAACACTAAACCAAACTATGGCCTGTTACAGACTGCCAAAATAAAGCTGCTTCGGGTCTCTTTGGAGGTATGCTAATTAAATGATGCATGGGTCCTAAAAGTCCGGAGGTCGCGTCAAAGCCACACTCTATTCCTAAGCACTGGAGTGCAGCTTTGGTGCAGCTTCTGGATTCTTAGGGTGCATGCATCATTTAAACAGCATACCTCCAAAGAGACCCGAAGCAGCTTTATTTTGGCAGTCTGTAACAGGCCTATAAAACTACAGTTGCCCATCATGCTCTGTCAGAGTTCATCTCAATCTTTCAGGGATGCTTTTGAGTCAGTACTGATTACCAACCAAGTTGTAATTATAATATCTTTACTGTAACAAAATTTTGCAGGAGTCAACAGATTTCAAGGTTAAAGACAGAAAACATTTTAAGAAACCCAAGTCATACTGGCAAAAAATACTAAATATTTCTATTAATTGTATATTAGCTTTCCAAAAGAAATATGAAAAATGCAGCAAAAACACATTTCCAGGGACTTCCGGCTAAATAGCAGAGCAGTGACTGCTCCTTGGTAGTTGTCTTGGAAGAGCAATTGGCTGTCATGGGAGCTAGTCCAGTTGGTGGCATTTAGCAACAGACAGGTTGTGTCCCCAAAGATTAAAGGAAGCAGAAAGGCTCACTAAGGATCCCCCCCTGCCCATGCAATCTCAGGCATCCTCTTATAATTGAAGGAGTGGAGGATGACATCAGGAATGGAGATAGAGGGACACAGAAAACAACAACAGGGAATGAGCAAGCCACATCTGTGACACAGCAGCCGCTTTGTGGAACAAGCACCACTGCTGCTTGACTTTATATTGAAACAAACAACAATTTCAACCAAGCCGGGTTGGCAAAACTTTTTTCAGGTAAAAACAACCATCTTTTCAGGTAAAAACCCATTTCTTCAGGTAAAAAACCCAAAACAGAACTTCCCTCCTGATGACCTGATTCAACCCAGGCACAGGAAAGGCATGCACACCTGCTGCAGTCATAAGCACACCATTATATCTTCCCACTCAAATAAACATTACAGCACATTAATGCGGCTGCAAATTTGTCTTCTCTCACCTAGCATGAAGACAGAGAGCAGATACTGGTCAGCCACAATATAAGCAGCAGGGAAAAGAAGCAGTGCACAATCACTGCTGTACTTCTGTCCTTCTCAGGACAAGAGACTTAAGAGTTGCCATCCTTGTAATCTTTATTTCATTCTTGCAAATAATTTCAATACAGTTCTCTCTGCTGTGGAAAGTAAATGAGAAAATGGCCCACTATTCAAGATCACTTTACACAATGGATTTTACCAAGGGTGCTTAAAAATGGCTTTTTGAGCTGAAAACATAGTTTTCTCCCTAAGATCAATTTTTACACATAAAGTTTTCTGTAGCAGAAAACAGGTTACTGTGCAGAAAGTGATATTATTGAACACTCTCACACACAAAAAGTTTCCTGCACAGACAAAAAGGGAGACACACAGAGAGAAGGGGGAATTACCCCCCCAAAAGAGTACAAAAGTCAGCATATGGTTACGTAAGGGAGAATTTTGCATGAAAAATATTCTAAAGAATTTTGCTCAGTCCCAATCTTCCCATTAGGGATAGTCCTTGAAACATTCCTTGTTGTCCAGTACAATAAAATAGGCAAATGGTCTTTACATCCTAGATCTGTGTGGCAGCCTCCCGCTCCTCCTCTGTCTGGCTTTACTGTCAGAAGGCAGAAAACTGCTTTTAGCAAGGTTATCTTGCTGTGTTTTCATGGTACAGCTTTTCTGGCAGCTACCCCGTCAGATTACCTCCATGTCTTCCAGAAGGCAGAGGACAACCCATTGGAGTTTCATTTTATAATAAGCCATATTCCAGTGACCTGGCAGTGACCTGTCTTGGTTAATGCCATATTGGAAAACACAACAGTGCTTAGTTGCTAGCCAGAGTTATCACAGTTCTTTCATGGCAAGAAGAGATCAATAGAAGTTGATGGAAGAACCCAAGAACAGAGGCAGGAGCAGTCTGGGAATCTGAATTTGACAAATATCTGAATTTAATGGATCTGCATTACTATCACAGATCCTGAATGTGAACAAGCACTAAGGAGTCTACAGTGTTTGAACAGAGGTATAAAAATGTAAAAAGTATGATCATGGTAAAAAAAAAAGTTGTTATAGGAAGCTGCCACACCTAAAGTCAGACAATTGCTCTCTCTTCCTTAGTACTATCTGCACTAACTGGCAGCAGCTTTTCAAGGTCTCAGATACCTTTTCATACATTTAGAAATGCTAGGGACCCTAGTCATACGTTTTATCACAGACATACCAGTATCCTAAGACCCTGAAAAAGAGTAGACTTTAAAATATCTATTTCCAATTGTATCTTCATCCAATATTAGGTCTAGATATTTAGCCTGTTTCTCTGGTGCATGAGTAACACTGTCATAAGACTAGACTCTACTGAGAGTCTAGATTCCTAGCATTGTCATCCATGATGGAATGTTCAAAGTGAAGACATCAGACTATGCTGCATCAATTCTCTTCAGACAGCAAAGGCTGCATCAGTAGATGAGATCCAATGGTGAGAACGGCTGAGCTACAGAATAGAAGCTACTAGGCAGCAGGAGGAGGAGGAAGAGACAAAAGCAGTGACACTTCTGCTACCCCTCTTTAGTACTGTTCAAGTAAACATCTTCTGAATTGTCTTTTACCTTGAAAACCCTATTGGGAGAAAATCCAAAAGGAATCACAAGTTAATACTGGAAGATGAGACTCCCAGGTTGAACCACCCTCAACCAGCAACTGGGAAAAAGCAAAAGGACAAGTTGGAATGGCATTCTGTCTGATGATGCAAATGGACTCTTATAAGAAACTAATGATAAACTGAAGCCAGATGTGTTGGTCATAATCATAGGTGACTGAAATGCAAAAGAAGGAAACAAAGTAGAAGGAAATGCTGGAGGAGAATTTGAGCTAGGATGAAGAAATGAAGCAAGAGAGAGACTTACCATATGGTGTGAGGTCAACAGTTAGGTCCAAAACACACAGGAGGAACAATCCAGTTTGAGACCACTTTAACTGTCTTGGCCCAGTGCAAGGGATTCCTGGGGATTGCAGTTTATTCTGGCATCAGAGCTGTCTGGCAGAGTAGACTAAATGTTTCACAAAACTATAGTACCCAGAATCGCCAAGCACTAAGCCAGGGCAGTTAAAGCAGTTTCAAGCTTGATTATTTCTGCAGTGCGTTTTGGACTGTAGTTACTAATACATTCTTCAGGGACTGTACTGATACTGGTATACAGTATTCACTGAAAAAATAGACTACATAATTAGACTAAGAAGGTGAAGACACTCCATTCTCTGCAAAAACAAGGCCAGGAGCAGATTATAATACAGAACATGAATCGCTGCTACAGAACAAGACAGCAAAAGTGACAGAACAAGAGACCTCTTCCACAAGACCAGGAATAAGCAAAACAAAATTTAAACCAAGGATACAGATGCTGTGTTACAAGAAGGGGAACACTTTATATGATCAGAACAAAATAGAAAGACAATGGAAGTAATAAAATATGGAAGCAATAAAATCAAATGTGCAATAGATTTCATCAAGGAACCACCTTTGGATCAATATTCTGTGATTTTAAAAAGTGACATGAAAGCTGCTCTGCAAGCATCTCAAAGAAATTAATGACCAGAAACAGATGGCATAGTAATTTCAAACTACAGTGAGCCCACACCATACGTGCGCTCGGTATAGGCAGCTTCCAGCTTATGAAGAAGCCACCTGGAGGTTGGGAGAATGGCGCACGCACCCGTAGCACATGCGCACAACCACACAGCATGCACGAGCCCCATTATGTGGGGCTTGAGCATACGTGCTTTTTGCCTTACGCGGGGGGGGGGGGGGCGGAACGGATCCCCCACGTAAGGCAAGGGCAGACTGTATATTGATGGAAACCATCCAAATTGTAAGAAAAAACTGTCAACAAACAGGAAAAATAAAAACATAGTCACAGACTGAAAGCACTCAATATAGTCTCTCAGAAAGGGGACACCAGAAATGTAGAAGAAATGCCAAATGTGTTCTGAAAAGGAAGAAGCACTAGTGATCATACTGCAAACATGTCCGGGCTAATGGACCACACTACATGATCTCAGAATAAAATCAGCCTGTGCTTTATAAATTACAGAAAAGGCTTTGACTGTGTAGATCAAGAAAAACTATGAACTGCTCTAAGAATTAGGAATGCTACAATGTTCAATTGCCTTATGTAATGGATATGTAACGGATACTATGCACAAAAGGCCACGGTCAGGACTGAATATGGAGAAACAGACTGATTTCCAACTGGGAAGAGGGTCAAGGCAAGGCTGAATTTTATAATATTAGAATCATATATGCACACCACATCATACAGAAAATGGCCGAGGAAGAAAGCAGAAAATTGGAGGAAGCAACATCAGCAATCTAAGTCATGCATAGGACTTCATACCACTAGCAGAAAATAGAATTGACTTGGAATGACTACTGATGAAAGTTAAAGAAAAGCAGGGTGACACTTCAATGTTAAGAAAACAAAAATAACAATGACAGAACATCACATTAAAGTTACATTAAAGATATCAGAATTATTCCATATTTTCTATAAATTGGTTCATTCTGTCAGAGTAGCTGACAATTTTAGAAACGTGTTCACAGCCCTCAGCGAAGATAACAGCAGATGGATGTCTTCCAGAAATGATGGAAGGCAGGTACCAACGGGAACTCTCCAGCATTCACTGCCAGGCTTCTGCTGATTAACGACCAGACAAGCCAAGCTCCCGAAAGTGCTTATCTTTATTTACAAAGTGCAACCAAACAACCAAGACGACTATACAGAACTCACAATCAACTCCTCTCTCAAAACCCACAACAATTACCGGAAGTCCCTGAGTTTATATAGACACCAAACCATGCGGTCCCACAAACAGCCTTTTCCTGTCCCACACAGAAAATTGTCCTCTTGTCTAACCAGACACATGTTCATCTTCGGCTTGCTGCACGCAGGCAGCAGAATGACCTTGTACCTATGAGCAACAGCTGTAGTTAATTAGCTTCATCCTCCGTGTGGTGAATGCTCATGGTCACCACACATCTAAACATTTCTGTGTTTGCTGGCTTTTAACCCTTAACACATTCATCAATCAAAATGTAGACTAAATCCAAAAAATCAGAAGACTAAATCCTGTTTGGACTATTGTAACACACTCTATGCGAGGCTACCTTTAGAAACTGTTCAGGAACCTCAACTAAAATGTTGACTGGGGCCAGTTCTAAGGAATATATACAGTAACTCACTTGCTGAAACAGCTTCACTGGCTACCAGTTAATTTCAGAGCACAACTCAAAATGCTGGTCATGACCTATAAATCCCTATACGGCTTAGGTCCAGACTAAAACCCTGGCTCCCAGAGCCTCCTCTCCACCTTGGATGTATTCTGAGAGGCATCCAAGGTGCAGGGGAGAGTGGAGGGTTAGCTCTGGCTCCCTGAGACTCCTCCCTATCTTAGGTGTAACCCGAGAGGCATTCAAGGTAGGAGCAGGGGGCCACTAAGGAGAAAAGGAAGAAGGGGCTGCTTTAAACCAGAACCCGTATCCCAGTAATTGCCTCCAGTCCAGGTTTTTATGAAGTCCCAGTGGCTAAATAGCCATCCCTGAGTTCTCAAAGGGAAGCCCCGCCTAGGAGAATGAGAAGGGAGAGAGCTTTCAGCAACATTTGGAGCAATTGAGGCAGGGCTCTCATGTGGAGCCTGGAAGGAGAGCTTTCAGGGGAGGAGCTTGCCTGGTCACATTTCCTCTTTACAAGCCCAACCTCCATCATTCTGAAAAATTCTAAGAGCATAAAAATGTTTTTATCTACTTCTCAAAGGAAAGAAGGGATGAAGCTCCTGGCTTCTCTAGGGAGGGAGTTCGAAATTCCTCAGCTTTGCCTGGCTTACAAGAACAACTTTCTTTCACAGATGCTGCATTGATTTAAACATTGTCTCCAATTCCTTCCCTTTTCAATCTGATGATAAAACCTTCTTCTCCAGCACCAGGGAAGTGGTGTAAGGTGGTCAGGAAAGGTCCAAAGGAGATGGGGGGAAGGAAGTGGTGTTTCCCCCTTTACATCCTTTGTTACATGACCAAGTTTTATCCTTGACTTATCCATGGGTCATATAAAAATCTATGATTTTGGCCCCAACACCTGCCATGACTTATAAATGAGGTCGACTTGTACTTGTATGTGTGGTAGTTTAACCCCTTTTAGTACCTCCTTTTAATTTAGAAGTACATGCATTTTTAATAATTGATTCTGACCACTCAAAGGTTAGGTTAATTTTGACCACTAAGGTACATGAGATAGAGGGCTTGGAGGAAGAGGAATGGCAGCAAAATCAAGTTCAAAAACTGAGATGTTTTTTCTCACAGTTTAGATCTAAGAAAACATGAAAAAATGTTTCTACACTTCTAGAATAGCCACAGATGAAAAAATAATAACAAAGTCAAGTCACATTTTTCAAAAGCCTTTTCCAGGCCTAATTATCCCTTACATGTTTTAGACATATATGTAAACTGAGATCATCTCATGTTTATTATCAAAGCATTCACAAATAATGCTGTTCACTGTCAAAATAAATTACCCGTTTATTTTGCAGCACAACAAAGCATCTTGAGACACCATAAAGGCTGATTCACATATTGTTATATAAGACCCTGTTTATCAAACATATTAAAATATTCCAAGTTACTCAAGCTAATATAGCTATAATTCTGTCAACAAAGCCTCTCACAATGAAGCTTCTTTATACAAAGTCTTTTTATGCCATCTAGGCCTACCTTTTTGTTTTTCCTCCTCTATCTAGATGGAAGGTTTCTATCAGCAGCATCAACATTAGAAGGACAGTGAAGGAAGACTGGAGAAGCATAGACTTTCAGTGTTGACAACATGTCTGCAGTAAACAATGCACTGAAGCCTGCACTGGAAAAGAGCAAGAGTCTACTCTAGCCAATCATACTACAGGCAATCATACTGTCTGCTTGCTTACAACCGGAAAGGTAAACAGAACCCCTTCTTAAGATCTCGTGAACAGCAAAACAGAGAAAAGACCGGAGAGCAGATGAACCTGCCCCACTAGCTATCCCATCACATTTTTAAAACTATGGATTTAGAAATCTAGCTGACAAAATGGAAACCAGAAGAAACGTGGAGGCTTGTGAAAAGAAAAATCATCCCTGAAAACATCTTGGAAGAAACTTTCAAATGGTCACTAAGAGATTCAGAATGTTTTTGTTAACTTAGTTAAGGCTTACTTGAACTTGGATATTCCATTTCACATGTGCATACTACAGTGCGCTGTGCCATACACAGGTTTGCCATACGCAGCTTTCGGCTTATGCTGAAGCCACATGTTGGAAAAAACAATGGTGTGTGCACCTGTGGCACACACATCACATAGCATTTACGCACCCCATTGTTTTCAATGTGGCTTGAGCATATGTGTTTTTTTCCTTACATGAGGGGGAGGGGTCCAGAACGGATCCCCCGCATAAGGGTCCACTGTAATTGCTTTGGATAAAATGTCTGCTGCAATATATTTTTTTATGGTGCAGAAACCCTGTTCTTTCCATGTTATTTCTGCTTCTGGTACCAATTTTTTTTGTTAAAGAAGGAATCCCCTGAAACGCATAGGGTTCATTCATTGAGGTATACTTATAGTTATAGTAATGTGTTTCTGAGGCCAGGAAGTGTAACAAAGTGTGCTGATACTCTTCAGCCATTCATGCAACACATAATTACAGGTGTATTTCTATTTCTGCAAGTAATCAGGATCTGAATCCTGTCTTTAGAAAGGAAGATAGAGATTAATTCAGTATCCCTTCTCTAGTAAATCTTCACCAGTTGTTTCACAGATTTACACAACTGATGAAAACTGAGGACTATAATCATCTGGGTATAGCTGTGCATATAATGTGTCTGTCATTTTAGGAAACCAAAGGTAACTATTAATACAAATAGTACACTATTTTGCCCAGTTCACATCACCTGGTTCTAAATAAGTTATTTTGGAAATTTAAAAATTAGTCATTATTTTCTACGTATTATTCTAGGATCAAACGTTTGCCAACAACGTAAATACCATTTTAAGATTGCATCTGTAACAATGTATTAAATGAGGAATACTAATACGTTAACAAAAATTACATACTTTGACTTTTTGTTGATCTTGGGTTTTGGTGTGGCGTTTTTAGTTTTCTTCTCCTTTGGCTCTTTAGGGACCTTAGGGGTTTTGGGAGTCTTGGGTTCTTTAGGCTCCTTCTTCTCCTTCGGTTCTTTTGGATCTTTTTTCACTTTAGGCCTTTTCTTCTTCTTTTTCTCTTCTTGGGAACAGTCCAATGATTTCCTGGTAGGATCCTGGCTGTCAAGCCCACCAAGAAAGCCTTGCTTGCCAAATCCTTTGCCGGGACCTTCTGCAGCAATGTGATTATTTTTCTTTTTCTTTTTCTTCTGTTGGGGCTGCTGTTCAATTGATGGAAGGTAATCATCACTTTTCAGTAGCTGGGCATTCGGTCCACTAACCTGAGTCATGTCTGGCACTGATTTCTCTAGGAAGGATTCTGATGGAGAATGCTAGGAAAAACAAATAAGGCAATAGTTTAATATATGTTTTAGGTTTGGTCTTCTGAAATTTTATTGACTGAAAATGCTGTAAGACATTTTTTCATACCAGCCAGAATGATTTGGAAAACAAAAATAATCCAAACACTTTTAGAATATCACACAGATTAATAACATATACAAGATATAATAAGCCTATGAAGACCATTAACAAATTCTAATCTAAAATGGATACTACTTCATTAGAAACGATAAGAAAAAGTGATAATTCCATTACAACAGTTCACAACAGTGCATGCACTGATGACACCCCCTCTGGGGTGCTACCCAGTGTGGTCCACACCACAGCACCCCCCCCCCCCTTGGGACACCACTGACTAAAAGGGAATTAAAAACAGGATACTGTTGTATATGCCATGAACTGACAGCCTTTCTCTACTGAAGGGAAATGCACACATACAGACCTTAACTTTCATCACAGGGTTAGTTTTTAAAGTGAGGGCCCCAAGTTCTGCAGACTTGCTCTTCAAAAAGCAAGCTACCATGGTCCCTTTTCTTAATGCATCAATTTATTTCAAATAATTTTTACTATATGAATACGATGTACTGAAGATTTCAAATACATAATTTTGCTATTATTTCTTTAAGTAAAAATTTATCACATTGGTAAAAAATAATCCTTATACATAAAAGCAACAGTAAAAGTTAAATAATCCTTTGTGATAAGCAGTAGGCAACAATCTTGTTTGATAAGAAGTAATTTTATTTTTGATACATCTCTAAAAGTATTCAGAAATATTTCACTGTTTCTTAGGCTCACACACCCCTAAGTCTTTTAGAGAAAAGCTGTTTCTGTAAATATTTAACAAAGAACAGATGGCCTCCTTTAATCATGTGGAAAAAACATGGGCTCACATTAATACCCATGCAGCAGACTACTGGGCTGCATCACCTGCCTAACTAGCCACATGGTACTTTCTTCAGTAATGCTATTACATTTCACAGTGGACATTCGGCCAGCAACTCCTACTATCTGACACTTAATCAATACTATTAATACAATCCATAAATGTACAAGACTCTCCAAAAACATCTTACTTAAAACACGTGTGGAAATACCCAAATTGTGAAGGGCCTTACACACACAAACACACACACACACAGCCTTAAAGAATTCCTAATAAACTAAAAATCTGACAGCAAGTTGTTGATACTCAATTTGGTCTGCAATGAAAGAACTTATTTATTAACTATGTGGTATTTGTCAAGTGTATTTCTTATCTGTTTGAATACACTAGTCCACTAGTCAGGTTGTAACAAATAGGTAGAGACTCCACTGTGTAGGGGGCAATTTTCACCCCTATGGTGGACTACTTTCGTGTTTTTCTGTTTTTTGTTTTGGTCAAGTCAGTTGAAAATGCAATCCAGTTTGCACTTCTGAAGATTTTCACACTGTTTAGTCCAGTTTTCTACATATAAAACTGGTTTTCTGGGCTGGGGGCTCTTTCCAGGCTGTGCTTTGGGCCATCTGATTGGTAATATTTTGTGTAAAAAATATTTTAAATTACAGTGTGCCTGGGTTATACATGGGCCCACCTTATGGGCTTCCAACATACGCTGGAAGCCATGCCAGAAAAAACACTGACACATTCTGGACTAATGGGACTTGAGCATATGTGTTTTCTCCCTTGCAGGGGGGTGTTGGCGGCAGAATGGTTCCCCCGCATAAGGGAAGGGCCAACTGTACTTGAGAGCTCTAGAGGCTTTGGGGAGGATGTGAGGGATGCACAAAATGGCCATGAAGTGAAATGGGGTACCCCCATATAGGCTGTATTTCCCTACCTCTGAAATAAATTAACTGCTTAACAGCTCAGAATTCTGAATATCAGGCATGGAGACTTCAAAATAAAAACTGGAATAAAAGTGGAATAAGTTCAGTTGTGTAATATTACACACACACACACACACACACACACACACACACACACACACCACATTACTGCAATTCAAATTATAAAAAAGAAACCTCACAAATTAGCTTTCACCTGATAGTCTAGAATATACTAGTTCAGCAAAAAATGAGTAAGTTGTTGTTGTTGTTGTTGTTGTTATTTCTTACCCACTTCTTGCCAAGGCTTGAGGCAGGGTACAACATAGATTTAAAATATACCAATTTAAATTAATAGTTTAAAATTGATTGGATAGCTTTAATACTGTTTTAAAGCTTAGCTGTCAAATCTCTCATGGCAGGTCTACGGGCAGCTGATGCAAAGGTCCTCTGGATCACAGTTTGCAGTCTAGTCCGGACCAGTTGGAGTAAATATCACCAAGAGTACTGTAATGTTAAGAGTTAATAATAATGGATAAAGAACAATTAAGTATGAAATCTAGAGAGGAATTGGAATCTCAAGGTATGGTTCTCATACAGACAATGAGAGATTTAAGATGGACAAAAATATATATGATTTTGAATGGATGGTATCAGAAATGGAAACTTTGTTTAATAGCATAGGCAAATGTACAAAATGTTAAGAACAAAATTAGAGCACTTTATATGCCTCTGCTACCCCTTAGCATGCTAGTGAAATATTTTATAGAACAATATTTTTTAGCTTTCATTTTTATAAGAGAGGCATACAGTGCATTATAAATAAAAATAAAAACAGGACACATGTTACTAAATCAAACCCATGGTCTGTAGATAGGGTTGCATGGAGGGGCTGTACAGACCGGCATGGGGGTGAAGTGGGGGCATGATGTACGCATGACACATGCCCTGACTCCACCCCCATGCCGGTGTGACACCGTGCATCCCACCGGATGACGCAGCGCCAAAAAGTCACAGCGCCGGCAGCAATTGCGCCCTTTCTGCGGTGCAATAATGAGCCGCTTTTTGCAGCTCCTTTTTGTGCCTTGGAAAGACCAGAACAGGGGCGCAGCATGCGGTTGCCACGGCCCTGATCTGGTGAAAAAAGAGGCGGCTGCAGGCCACCCCTTAGGAGTGGCCTGTTTAGCCCTTGAGTGTACCATTTTAAGCTGCAAACTTTGTCTCTGAAAGGGAGAGCAACCCTATCAAAGCTGGTTATAAGCCTTCATCTATATCAGCAGACTTTTAAAACCCACAGCTTGTTTATCTCACCCATCGCATTACCATACCCAGCCATTTCTTAAAAGAAATAGAGCTGAAGACATTTATCTCAAACGTTTGAAAATGTTTTCCCCCTAGTGTAGGGAAAGGCCAAGAGGTAGAAAAAGCAATTCCCCAGCACCACCTTATGGCTCTCTCTCATGACTAAACCCACCTTAATACCATATCTCCAAGGCTTATTCCAGCAGACAGCCCAAGCAGATACAACAATTAATGTTAGCAAAAAGATAACGTTACCAAATAGTGTCACCAGCCAAACTGTTTTTCTCCACACAAATATAACACTATTACACTATACAGTTGACCCTCCATACCCATGGATTCTTTACCATGGATTCACCCATGGTGGAATAAGCGACAATACATCCAAGTGCCCCTTTGCAGCCAAACAGAAGTCATGGGATGAAGCTGCAACCAGGAATCCCTCAGCCCCTTTTTGTACAGTTGGGGCAAGGTGTGTTGCATGAGAACGTACAGGATATCTCATTCCACAACATCCTTCAAAGTACATAGGCAGGCATAATCTGGAGCTATGCTGATTTATGTCACCTACAAAAATCTGTGCAAAGAAAAGAGGAGGGAAGGGAATGCACCAGGATAAAATTCATGGATGCAAGAATACAGAACTTAGCTCAATCAGCCAGAATATGAACATCCAAACTGATAGAATCACTTTACTAGATTAATTCTATGAGAGGTCAGAGCACCTTCCTGTCTTCCCAACTAAGCCCCAGTAACATCTATAGGTTCCATAGTGATTGAATTATTTTTGAAACCTTCCTAGAAATTTCTCATTCAAGACATTTTCAAAATCTCTTTCCCTTCATCTTGTCCTTTTGCTACTTTATTTCAAGATTCAAGATAGATGAGACACAGAGAATTTGGAATATACCACTTTTTAAAAAAAACCCAGTAGGAAGCAGTTGCAATAATACCATAAAGTGGGATAAAAACTCTAGGGATACGTGGGTTTAAACCTTATCATGCATCACTTCCCCTATTTACCCCCATCAAATAAACTACTATTTATCTGAAAGACAAAATATGACAAAAGATACAGCTGTGGCCTGGAAGAATGATTGTTAACCGATACTTCTGCCCCTGACTCTTGGCAGTGGCATGCAGCAGCCATATTGAATTAAAAACCAACTATGACAGCCAGTGTAGTGTAGAAGTTTTAGAGTTAGACTACAACTCTGGATAGCAGGGTTCAAATCACTGCTTCACCATGAAACCCACTGGTTGACTCTGGTCAAGTAACACTCTCTTAGCCTCAGAGATAGGCAAAGGCAAACCTGCTTGTACAAATCTTGTCAAGAAAACCCAGCCTTAGAGTCGCCGTAAGCCAGAAATGACTTGAAGACACACAACAATAAATAACCTACACAACATTAAGACACAAATGACATGAATTATTTTTTGAGAACAGTTAACTGGTTTTAGTCAACATAAAATAGTATTAATATTATTTGTACTTGGGTAAAATATGCAAATATGTTATAAAATAATACAGCAATTAAATACAAGTTGAGTATTCTTTATCTGGAATTCCAAAATATTTCAGTATTGTCCACATGGCTGGCTGAGATAGTGACACTTTTGCATTCTCATGGTTCAAGGTAGACAAACTTGGTTTCATGCACAAAGTTTGTAAAAGTATTATGTATAAAATTACCTTCACATTATGTTTATACAGTGTAGATGAAACAGAAGAATTTTATGGTTAGATTTGGGTCCCATCTCCATACATCTCATTATGTATATGCAACTATTTCAAAATTCAAACAAAATCACAACCCAAAACATTTCACCATAAGTTGTAATTTTGTGAGTTGAAGATCACAAAATGAGAAACTGGGATTTGGACAGCAAACGGTTCATATATTATATCTGGTATTTAAAAAGTAAATAAAAGGCTAACAATAATGAACAGAATGGCTGAAAGATGCTGGGTAAAATGGTGGACGGACTGTGGATGGCATGAGAAAGTGATAAAACCTGCCTGGGTATCCAAAATCACTGGAACATGGTGTTCTGGAGGAAAGCAGCAAGAGAAAGACCTCAGATGGACTGGTATTATGAAAAAAAATATGATGGTAAAAGTAGAGGATACACTAAATTAAATTGGCAGTATACACATTGTTGAGAAATCCAACATAAAGAGCAGAGATTTTAAGAAAGGAAAAGTTCCACATTTGAGGCAGCCATTGGGCATGTGAAACACCTGATTAAGAGAAAGGGCAAAACCCTCACTTAGCAAAGCTTTAGAACCTCTTAAGAAACTTCCACAGAGAGCTCTAGAGCAGGGGTAGGCAACCTTTTTGAGCCGGGGGCCGGGTTGCTGTCCCTCAGACAACTGGGGGGCCGAAGCCAAAAAATTAAAAATTAAAAAAATTAAATATATAAATAAACCAGGACAAATGTAGGACAAAATTTTCAAATGGAAGACACTTTTTTAAAAAAAAAAATGGAGGACACGCGAAAAAATTTGCTGATTTTTTAAAAAATGTTAATATAAATGCATGTTTCTGAGGCTTCTATAGACAATTGCCCCCAAAGGCCCCGGCAGCAATCGGCGGCAAGACTAGGCTGGGGCCGGTCCCAAGGCCTTGCCGGGCCGCATCCGGCCCGCGGGCCGCAGGTTGCCTACCCCTGCTCTAGAGTGAATGAAGAACACACTATCATCTAATTATCATTCAGTGTTATCTTTCACTTTCGTTTTATGTATTCCTTTATGTTTTGCTAAGGTTTTAGTTCTCAGGTTATTATGTTTATGACTTTAAAAACACAGGATGGCTATTTACTGTCACACTCAAACAACAAAATATAAACTAATTTCCAGTTTTTTATGGAACATAATGGACTGACACTAACAGTTCAACCCTTCAAGTTTACATAAAGTTAAGACACTGAAAAGTAACCACTTTTTGAATGTTTTGGTGGGGAAATGGCAACAGTGGCGGCTGTTTGGCACTTCCCTTTTTCA
Organism: Sceloporus undulatus; assembly: GCF_019175285.1. Taxonomy (NCBI): domain Eukaryota; kingdom Metazoa; phylum Chordata; class Lepidosauria; order Squamata; family Phrynosomatidae; genus Sceloporus; species Sceloporus undulatus. Next base: position 202,221,816 of record NC_056525.1, on the reverse strand, counting down.
TCAAAGGAATTTGGTTTAGCAGACCAGATGGTTTTGCAGCACCAGCAGATTACTACTTTCCTGCAAGCAAGCCAACTTAGTGTAGCAGTTTGAACTGGACTACAGCTCAGGAAACCAGGGGCTCAGCCAGGGAAACCTACTGGATGACCTTGGGCAAGTCATACTCTCTCAGCCTCAGAGAAAGATAAAGGTAAATTTCCTCAGGAATACCCCATGACAGGTTTATCTTAAGGCCACCCTAGATTGGAAATGACTTGAAGGCATACAACAACAACAACATTCTGCCTCTGGAGTACTTGCAGACTCGTCACCCTTTTTGCCTGTGGATTCCATTGAGTGCTCTCCAGTATTTGCCTCTTCTCCTTTTTGAGAGTAAGTCATGTCTGTGATGTTCACAGAGCATATCAAGAGACTACTCTACTATGAGCAAGCCATAGACAGCCCACCTGTATTGCTACATTCTATTCAGAGAAATAGAACAAACAGGAGGGGAGGAAGAATAGAATTACATGTCAGGGATATTTACACCTGTGAAGAGATCTATGGCTTAAATCCTTGAAGCCAGGCAGAGAGTGTCTGGGTAAAAATTAGAATCATAGAGTTGGAAGAGATCGCAACTGCTCCAGGCCCAAGTCTCTGGAGCAGCAGAAAACAAGCTGGCTCCCTCCTCAATATGACATCCCTTCAAATATTTAAACAGGGCTATCATATCACCTCATAACCTTCTCCAAGCTAAACATCCCCAGCTCCCTGAGTCTTTCCTCATAGGGCATGGTTTCCAGACCCTTCTCCATTTTAGTAGCTCTCCTTCGTACACACTCTAGTTTCTCAATGTTCTTTTTGAATTGTGGTGCCCAGAACTGAACACAATATTCCAGGTGGGGCCTGGCCAGAGCAGAATAGAGTGGCACTATTACTTCCCTTGATCCAGACACTATACTTTTATTGATGCTGCCTAAAATTGCATTGGCCTTTTTAGCTGTCGCATCATACTGTTGACTCAGGTCTACTTGGACTTCCAGATCCTTTTCACATGTAGTCTCGTTTAGTCAGGTATCCCCCATCCTACATCTGTGCATTTCAGTTTTCCACCCTAAGTGCAGTACCTTACATTTCTCCTTGTTTTAGTTCATTTTGTTAGCTTTGACACAGCTTTCTAGTCTTTTCAAGTCATTTTGAATTTTGGTCCTGTCCTCTGGGGTGCTAGCTACTCCTCCCAATTTTGTGTCATCTGCAAATTTGATAAGTATTCCCCCAAGTCTGTCATCCAAGTCACTGATAAAGATGTTGAACAGTACAGGGCCCAGGACAGAGCCCTGTGGGATCCCACTGGTCACTTCTCTCCAGGATGAAAAGGAGCCATTGTTGAGCACCCTTTGGGTTCGGCTGGACAACCAATTACAAATCCATGTAACAGTTACCTTGTCTAGACCACATTTTACAAGCTTGTTTGCAAGAATGTCATGGGGAACCTTGTCAAGGGCCTTACTGAAATCAAGATATACTATATCCACAGCATTCCTTTCATCTAACAAGCTGATAATTTTATATAAAAAAAAGAGATAAGATTTGTCTGGCATGACTTGTTTCTCTGAAACCCATGTTGACCTTTTTGCAATTATGGAATTGCCTTCTAGATCATTACGGATTCTCTGTTTAATGATCTGCTCTAGAATCTTTCCTGGTATTGATGTCAGGCTAACTGGACAATAATAGTTAGGATCCTCTTCCCTTCCCCCCTTTTTGAAGATGAGGACAGCATTTGCCTTCGTCCAGTCTGCTGGCACTTCTCCTGTTCTCCAGGAGTTCTTAAAGAGTATTGCCAATAGCTCCGATATAACATTAGCCATCTCTTTTAATACTCCTTAATCAAGGAGAGAAACAACAGGGATGTCATTGTAGGGGTCTACTACAGACCTCCAGGGCAGCCTGAGAACCTGAATAATGTCCTCTGCCAAAAAAAATTAAGGTAAAATAAATTTGTCTTGTCTAGAAGGTGAAAGAGGCAAGAAGGGGATCAGCTATTTTATATCTGATTCTAATCTTGATTTAGTCATTTTATAAATAACACAATTTTACTACACCAAAATCCATGGATTTTGGCATCTATGTGTGGTCTTTGAACCAAAACCCAGCCAGTAGCAAAGGCCTACTGTAACTTTATGTCTGGGCTCTCCTCAAATTTCAGAATGGATAGTGAGACAGAATCTCTACTTCCCTATTATGTTTTGTCTGCATTGGCTTGAAGCTGCTCACCTGAGAAAGGTAAAACAGAAGCCAAGAGTGCAAAGTATCTTGCATTCCTAAAAGCAGAGACAATCCGTTTAACAAATGTGATGGTCAACACCAAGAAACAAAACCAGCATTCAATTAAATACAAGCAAACCATAGTAATGTTCCCAAATATAATGCATGAAAATTACAATAAAGTAGCACAGCAACTTCTGCCTAGATGGTTCCTTCTTATACAATTAGAATGCACAGAATATGTGAAGGGCAGTTCTTTAGATGCTCTCAATTCCATGACTGTTCCACAGATACTTTACCTTGTTTGTTCACTTGAACATGATTAATTAATGTGAAGCTGTGGTGTACTGGAGGGAGGGAGAATAACAAAGAAGCTTTCAACATTTGAAATTTAACCTTCACTGTGTTCCTGAATTTACTCACTACCATTTGTTACCACACTCCCTTTTAGCTACATTTCTAATGTCCATTTTTTATATGCAACATATACATAAACATTATGAATGATATAAACTGATTATTTCAATTAAGTGTTACAAAAGGAGAAATAAGCTCTGGTGCTTCTGGATACTTAAAAACTGTGGCAGTTATGGGCATATCTGAAATACAAGGAAAGTTCTTTCATCCTGTAGTCAAGTCTATTGGTTAAAACAGTACTTCTATCACCTTCCATTAATTATAAATTACAGAATGAAAATCTAGATTAATAGAGATTACTTAAATATAAGGTTTTGCAGAATTTAAAAATTTTTTGTATTAAGCTGAGAACACCAATTTCCAGAAAACATAAACATATAAACCTAATATATAACAAAAGCTAAGCTGTAATATGCTAACATGAATAAATTTTACATTATTACTTATTTTATGACAAACTAATAAAGCTTTAATGGCAGCAATTAAAAAACCCACAAATTTGAGAGACTCAATGACTGAGTCATAGACCTTTCTACCCATAATGGGTTCCATTACAGCCCTAAACTTAAATGGAAGTTAAAGTAGATGAAAGAAGGTAGTAGTTTTCAAGATACGGCAGTAAAATAGGCTCAGTAACAGAGATAATGTCACTGACTCACATGGAGAGTAAATTCAATATAAAAATATATATATTCAAAAACATATTACAAGATACGTGACAATATCTAGAACAGTGATTCTCAACCTTCCTAATGCCGTGACCCTTTATTAAAGTTCCTCATGTTGTGGTGACCCCCACCCATAAAATTATTTTCATTGCTATATGCAAATATGTGTTTTCCGATGGTCTTAGGCAACCCCTATGAACCACTGATCTAGACAAATGTCTATTTGAAAACTTTTATAACAAGCTATATGGTCATTTTTCAAAAGTATATGACAATAGCGGCATTCACACATGACAAGCCAGGATTCTGTGAGAAATGTGGTTTAGCATTAACAAGCGGTATGAAGGTACATAATGGCCTCTGAGGGACAGAATAAGAGGCAGGCACAGCTACACCATACCTAGGCCAGAAGCAGAAGAAAGGCCCTTCCTCCATTCCAACTCCCAGCACCCTGGCCTCAGAAAGAGAGAATAAGAGGAAATTTCTGCTAGACTTAATCCCCTTCCCCACTGCCATACTCTTTCCTTGTGTGTCCTGTCTTTAGATTGTAAACCTGAGGGCAGGGAACTGTCAATTTATAAGCCACTCTGGGAGCATTTCTGAATAGTGGGGTATAAATACAATAAAAAATCACTCAGCTTGCACTAAGAGCAAGTATACAAACAATTCGAGTTTTGGTCTACAGACAGTTTATTCTATCATCTAGCTGTCAACAACTTTTGTATTTTTGTACTCTTACCAAGAAGAAGAAGAAGAAGAAGAAGAAGAAGCAGCAGCAGCCAAAAACAAACCCTAGATTCTCTCTCTGATTTGGTAGGAGAACAAAATAGAGAAAAGAATCTACATGCCCACAAGTGACACAAAAAGCCAAGATTTTCTCAGCTGTTCGTGAGGAACATAGGAGCAGCATGCATCTGCCAATAAATAACAAGCCAGGGTTTTCACATCCCTGGTTTACTGTTTTGTGATGTGGTGGCTTAATAGTTAAGATATCAATTCTGAAGACTGGAAGGTTGACAGTCTGAGGCCTAAGTGTGTGTGATGGGGTGAGCTCCTGTCACTAGTACCAGCTTCTGCCAACCTAGCAGTCTGAAAACATGCAAATGAAAGTAAATAAATAGGTACCACTTCAGTGGGAAGGTAACAGCATTCAGTAGTCATGCAGTCCTTGGACAACACTGGCTCTTTGGCTTAGTAATGGAGATGAGCACCGCCCCCTAGAGTCGGTTACAACTAGACATTCCTGTCAAGGGGACTCCCTTTTCCTTTTACCTTTAACAATATTTTTAAAGGCTTTTAAAAATCAGTTAAACAAATAAAGGGCAAATATTTAACCTAAAAAGAATCATGATGCAAGTTAGATATAAAGTTATATTTGAAAAATATTTGTATTTTCACCATAAAATCAGTGATCATTTCAGTAACCAAATTTGGTCAATTACCCATACATAGTATTGAGTATAACCAACAGTTCATTCTAAAAACTTTGAATATAATTGAACCAGCAGTTCTTAAGCTGTGCTCCAAGGAGCCCTTACGGTTCCACATGTACCTCCCAGGTGCTCAGCAGCCACTCCAGGAAAATGAAAGAAATAAAAATTGAAAGAAATTAAAGAGTAAGAAACAAAAATTAACATTATTCCTAAACACCATTAACGTGTAAGACATAGGGTAGGCCTCTTAGGGGCTCCAACTCATAAACTGATTCTAAAAAGGGCTCTGTGAGTCAAAAAGTTTGGGAACCCCTGAGCTAGACAGTTTACAGGACTACACTTATTTAACTTCAGAATTAGAACTGCATCATGTGTACTTGCATCACTTTTCATTAACTCTGCTGGATATGTAATTATTAATAAGATGGCAACCCAAGTCACCTACTTTGAGACACTTGTCTGTTGGACACACAAAGAAAAATCTGAAATACTTCTCTATATATATTTTTAGATGTGTGGAAATTTAGAGAAGGCTAGACAATATCAGATTATTAGCACTGTTAACTGTATATTACAGTGGGTATGATCTGTTCCAATCACTGCTACTTGTATTTTTCTGCTAGAAACATGTATGCTGTATTATTTTAAAGCATCATTCTCGAATATATCCCATAAATAGATTAATATTAATAATAAATTAATAGATTTAAACCCTGTAACTGGGAATAGGTTTGTGCATAAACTGTGCATTCTGACATGTCCATATTTGTACACTTTCTCCAGAAGGTACATTATAGGTATGATTTCAATTTAACTTGCCTTGTTTTTGCAAAAATAGAATAGTTTAGGTTCTCCAATTTAGTTACTCAGTTTCGCATCTTTATAATCTTCTACATTAGATTGCCTCAGTACTGCCAGTTGGGTATTTTGCTACAAGTTTTATTGACCCAGGTTTGTAACACTGTGTTCCCCCAAATCTGTAAGCAACTGAACTACGGGCCGGAGCAGACAGGTAGGAAGGATTATCTCAACTCCTTTTGCTCCGGCCCAAAGGACCAGAGTGCGGCGGTGCTGCTTCAGGCCATGTTGGGGGCATGTGTCATGAAACGCTCCGCCCCCAAAGCAGTTGGAAGCCACTTCTTTTTGCCCATCTGTTTCAGACCTTTGTGTCATGTTTGATCGGTTATGTCTAGAAGATCTACTCTCTCCAACCTGGTTCTCTTCGGTTACTTTATTCTGCAATCTGCAAGGTGTGATTTTCTCATCTGCTTTTAAACTTGTCTCACCATTCCTACATTTCTCTTTTTAGTTGCTGTTTAGGTCTAAAATAAAGTTGGCATTGGAGTTATTTCAGAGTGAGTTTAGTTGACTGGCCAGACATATATCAGTAAGCAATATAGGTTGAGGTCAAAAAGAATTACTGCTAACAGGTATTTGTAAGGACCAAAGCAAAAGGTGTGAGGAAGTAAGTTATAGTCATTGATCAATGAAATCTAGGAATATTATTTTAAGGACACTTTTAATGGTGCCAACATTTTTAAGCTCCAAAGATATCCAATGGCTTTAAGCAGTTTCAACTGGAAAGAAGTTTCATTTTAATAATTAGAAGACAGAATTTCCCCAACACAATATTTTAACAAAAATATCTGGATCAAAACCTAATCTAGATAGCATTTCTGAAATCCTGAGCTAAATATGATAAAAGTAAGTATCAAAGCAGAATTAAAGTACAATTATAACTAATGAGAGCAATTGGTGGACTTGCATCAAAGAATAGAATTACAAAGTTGATCAAATCATTACATTGCCAAAACAAAACAAACAAACATCTCGCAACTTTGGGAAGTTAAAATACAGACTAAGGTAGTTACTATCTATCATAAAAGCTACTGTGCATGAACAGAGTTTACGCATAATGTTAAAAGTGACCAAATAAATTCCAAATAGCAAATTTTCCATTTTATATAAGGGACACCATGTTGCTCTGCCATTATATTTAATGGGACTTGAGCATCCACAGATTTTGTTATCCATGGGAGACCCTGAAACCAGACCCCAGCAGATAATAATGTCCCACTGTATTATAGAATGTATCTGTATACACAGAGAAAAGGTGAGGAATTTCTTTCAGCCTGATGGCCAGACTCAATTTCAAAGAAGTTCTTGGGTGGGCTGAACTATACTGGTGGGCCAAACAGGAAGGTGGTCAAAAATATCAGCATATTTCAGGTGAATGTTCCTGGTGCTACTAATTAAGACTTGTAAGAGGTATTTCAAATTTGTAGAATGGGAGAAGCATGTGAAAAGGCTGAGATGACAGTGTCATCCAGAGAGCACCACCCTCTGGAGGAGTAAAGGCCTGGGATTCCAATAAGAAACCCACAGTAGGAGCCCTGGTGGCGCAGTGGTTAAATGCCTGTACTACAGGGCTCACTCAAAACCATAAGGTTGCGAGTTCAATACCAGCAAAAGGGCTCAAGCTCAACTCAGCCTGGCATCCTTCTGAGGTCGCTAAAATGAGTACCCAGATTGTTGGGGGCAATTAGCTTACAGTTGAAAACTAATTCGGCATGAAGTGGTATATAAATGAAGCTGTTTGTTTTGTTTCAAAATCTATCAAAGGAAAAAGCTTCGCCTGACATTTTGCTTTTTCTAAGGTTATAAACTTTGAATTCAAGCGGTACTCATAGAGAACAGCTAGAATGGTGGTGTCAGGGTGACAGTTTATGGATACAAACAGAAAATAGAATAAAGAGCTCCCTCCAATGTACTACGTGGAAAACTATACAAAGATGAAGGTAGGATGAACCTCCTCACCAATTCTGTCACCAATTCTTTCAGCATCCAAAGTTTTCTTAAGATCAACTGTTTCTACAATGTCATCTCATAGTTCAGTAAATAATTATTTCCCTTGATGTTGACCCTTCTTAAGAGTTCATTTAAGGATTTCTGGGCAACCCTTCTGCAGTCGAGCTTACACTCCACTCTCCCCCCCCCCCCCTTAAGAAAAGTCCTCCATTTTTAGACAGAGAGGAAAACAGTGAGATGTGACTGAAATCTAGATTCCAAATACCTTCAAAAATTAAACTGGAGCCACAAATGTCAATCTCATCCTTTGTTTCAACTCTGTACTGGCAGCATTCAAGCACCAGAATGGGCAGGGCCATGCTCGAAATGAACAATTTCACACATGGGGAGTAAAAATCCATGTGCACTCCTTTAATTAATACAAAGAAGTTAAGCATTGATTGAAATTTCATATGAATCACTGCTATCAACAAGGATTCCAGCTAGTATAGACCTAGTGATATGTGCTGGCAGCTAGTATGAACTTCAAAGAAAACTCATTATTTGAACTGCGCCTTCGCCACAACAATCACTGATTCAGGTGAGCTTCTCCCTCCCTCAGTCTCTCATGTACTACTCTAAGACCCCAGTATGGGGATACTACTACTAAGTAGACCTGCAAATGTGCTGTAAGAATTATTTATATAATAATGTACATAAAGTGCTCTACACAGTATAAAGTTCATACACAGTATGAACCCCCGAACCTGCGAGAGCAATACATGTGGTTTCATTTAGCCACATCTGGAAAAAAAAAGCTATCTCTAGGCATTTTCTAGGTTCTTCAATATGATTCTATAGTATGCTTCCAGAAGAGATTGATCAAAGAGTTGTGCTGGAGGTCATAGAAATGCCTGAAGAGATATTCTCTCTAGGAATTTCTAAGTTGTCTAGTGTGGCTCTCTGGTTATATTCTTCCAGAAATAATTCATTTCAATAGGGTTTGCGTTTCCACTGTACATTTGGGAACATATCTTCCAAAGATATGGAGGTAGTACTGTATACCTAAAATACACTTTAAGTTCTATCTGTTACCATTCTTAAGTGCAAGCTCACTTCTCATGTATATATAAGAAATATTTTCAGTGATAACATTTAACACGTCCTTTAATTTTATACTTGGCAAGATAGTTCTAAACACTTAAAAGTCAAAGAACTTAAGCAGTATGAAATAAAGGGTGAAACACAAGGATTTGAAATTTGCTTTTACTTCTAATAATTAGATTTTACTTTACCTCATGACACAAAACTATAAACAATAGCTCTTGGGAATAGACAGATGACAGTATGCATAAATGAAAATGATGCCAACTTTAACTGGTAAATATTTTTATATCCCAAACCATAAGGTCTATTTATAAACAGCACAGTGTTTTCGCAACAATTGGCTTGTGCATATGAAAAATTTCTTCCAAAATTAAACAAGTCACTTCTGATCAAATCAAATAAGACCTGCCATATAAAGAGAACTACAACATTATCACTATCTAACAGGGCCAAAAAATACAGGGTACCAGAACTGCATGCAGATACAGGGCCATCTGGAACAGAGAGAAAAAATGGGACAGAGAGGGGGGAAACAGAATGTTGGAAATTGTTCACTGATAATTTAAACACCCCAAGTTCAAGCAATATACTCATCGCACAAACAAGCCAGAAGGATGCACTAAGTGCAATGAATAAAAATATTTATATTATTTATCTGAATACTTATGATTTTCTTTTATGTATAAATGCCATCAATACATACAAACACACCCCTGCTTATTTCAGTTTCAACATTCAACCACTGCCAGTGGATTAAGAATACCAATACTTATCCTCACAATTCAATGATAAGAGTAAGAATCATATGGCCATCCAAATGCTGTTGGACTGTAAATTCCAGCAAACATCAATACCACAACCTAAGATGATGAATGCTGGGAGCTGCAGTCCAAGCATGGATGGACAGCCAGATTATCCCACCCTCACCTTAGGACTCTTTTTAGCACGCAACTTTCACCTTACACAACCTCTATCAGAACTCTTAATACAACTGTAAGTTAATCTCTCAATAACTTTGGAAAGACAAGTTCATTAGTGTGGTTCTTCAAGTGGTCATCTGTGAACTCAAATAAATGAATTATCCTGTGCCTGTGCAGCTGCATCTTTCTAGAGCTAATCAGGTGGTGTTTTTTTAGAGTCCCAACACCTCGACTGCACATATTCCTGGTACCTTTCCACCTAATTGCTTCAATTTAGGTCCACCACATAGTGCAAGCACAGGGAAGAGGCAAAGCACAACCAAGAATAGAGGAGGATGTGCTGTGCGAGTTCACAGATGACTGCTCAAAAAACTCCAGCTACAAGTATGCAACCTGCCCTCCTCCTTTGTAGCCTCTGTGACTAACACAAATGGGAGACTAGCACACTAGTGACCTGGATGATAGGAAGAAGTCATGCTGAAGCCAAAGAAAGCACAGCACTGCCAAAACCCATTTGGTCCACAGTCCTAAGATCCAATCTGTAATTTAAGATGAATGTGGAAGATTGGCACCATGTCACAGATCTTCAGATCTTTTGCAATAGGATACCTACTAAGAACATGGAATAAGCTGCTATAGTTCTAGTAGAGTAGTAGGCTTCTTACTGTAGGTAGGTCTGAGAGCTTGGCTAGTTGATAGTTTAGTCTTATGGTATCCATTTAGAGCAGATAAAGCCCATGGACTGCATGCAGCCTTTGTAGCCCCTAAAAGCAGCCCGCTGTACTCCCCGGAAGCTGCTCAATGGCTCCTAAACATCTTGAGGTGAGGATGGAGGGTTTACCTTTGAGAATGCAACAGCAGATTTGATGTCTGCAGGAGAGACATGACCTGTCCCCAGGTCAGGTGGAAGAGCAGGGTGAACCAAGGTTGTCTGAGCCCTGTAGGGTGCAATCAAAATTGTTCCCTGTGAGTTTCATGGCTTTTATGAGCAATGAAAGTTGGGAAAAAGGTACATCAGGTTGTTAGACCATCTGAGAATAAATGCACCCCCCCAAGGAATCCTCTCCCTTTCTCTGGAGCAGAAGCAGAGACACTTCACATTCACAGAGGAATGTGAGGGATGCTCCACCTTGACGTCACGATCCAATATACCTTGTCAGAAAGAGATCATTCATGATGAAGGACATTGGCCTGGCTCAAAGAGTCTGCTAGAACATTCTGCCCTCGCAAAGTGTACTGCTGTGGAATGGACAGGTCTCTTTATTCACAGATACCATAGTCATGGCTGGATCAAGAAGCAGAGATGAATGGGAAACTTCTTAACTGAGATATCAAAGAACAGTGTTGTTCTCAAAGATCGCTTGCACCACTCTGCTTCTCAAGTTCATTGCTCTGATGGCTTTGGAAACAAGAAGTTTTACAGCATTCAAATGAAGAGAGGATTCTGTAGGTGGCCATTGGTCCTGGATAGTGACACTGCAACAGTGTGTCTTCCATTCTATCAAAGACGTGTCTGTCATCACTATGCATGACAAATCGAGCAAATGAAATGGCATACCAAACAGAAAACTGCCTAACCGTATCTACCAGAGAAGCAAGCATTATATGTGTTTTGGTACCATCAACCTCATGAATTGCTTTTCTGAAAGGGATCAAACTGGTTGAAGAACCAGGTTAGTAACAGATGGAACCTCAGTCGGGCAAGGCAAGTAACAGCCGTCTATCATGACAGGCATGTGATGGAGAAGCCTCTGAATGGTGCATGCAGCACAGTAGGGTGGGCAGAGAAGCATATCCACTTGTTCCCTGAGGTTCTATGGTCTGTTGCATGAGACATCTGCTCATGCAGGAGTCCAATGTCGTCCCAACTTCTTGGAGTTCATACTGAGACCAAGGTCTTGTAGCAGGGATAGTCTGATGGATGTCCTGGAAGAGTGTGCTCAGGGAGGACAACACCAGCAGTCAATCAAGATGGAGTAAATCTGTACTTTTTGACTACTGAGGAAGGAGATCAGTACTGCTGTGAAATAATTGTCTCTCTTGGAGTGATCAGAAAGTTTGTCTATCACACCTTTTTAGTAGCAAGACACTGATCTCATCTAGCAGTGCTCTCAACAGAGGTTCACAATAAAATATGCCAATAGGTGGAATATCTGAAATGAACAGATGAACAATGGTGGCAATGTTCCATCAGAGGGCATAATGGGGGAATGATCTAGGATGGAACTGGACCTAGAAGATGAAAGGATGGTCATAGTGGTGTTCTGATAGAGGAGTCAAAGTCATGACTGGAACGACTGAGAAGATGTTTTTAGAGGTGGATTGGTACCTCTGCTGCTTGAAAGGTCTTCTCTGTTTCATAGATGAATGCTGGGATGGCATCCATGAGGCATGAGATAGCAACTTATATCTGGAGAGAGAAGATGGATGTTTCCAAGATGGTCTAAAGGGGTTGTTGCTCTTTGTATTGTACCCTGCACCTTTCTTCTTCGCTCATTCAGAGTTTGAAGATATGATCCATTCAGCTTATGGCACAATGAAATAGGCCCTGTCCATCAAAGGGGAGGTCTTCTATGTGCCACCTCATATTCTCTATAAGGTCAGTGGAACTCAGTCAAGCACGATGCCAAAGAGCCACTGCTCCCAACATGACCTTGGCTGCACAATCCGCAGAATGATAGGCTGACAGTATCTGCTGGGTAGACAGAGCAAGAACTATCTTGATGGAGCTAGAAAGCTGCCACTGTTGGTCCTCTGGGAGATTTGGAATTAAGGGGATCATTTTATGTCAGAGGAACCTCTGGTAAACAGACATGAAAGTCTGCATGTTCGCTACCCTCACCACCAGGGCTGAGGAAGAGTAGAATCTAGGGCCAAACATATCCAAATGCCTTTTCCTCACTCTTAGACTGGAAAGTCTCCACCATTATGGACTTTGGTATTGGAATAGATAGCAGCATGATGCAAATGGCAAAGAGGATAGCTTCTTCTAAGATTGATTGAGAAATTCATGTAAGGCTAGTAAATGCAGAATCATGGTCGGTGTTGGAGTCTGCCAGTCGGTTAGTTGGAACACAGGATCCAATACAGGTGATGGTGCGGATGTAACTTCCAAACCTAAGGATTTGGCCATTTGGAGAACAATGTAAGCAAATATCTTAATGTCTTCTGGTGGTGAAGTCTATATTGTGTCTTCAAGCTTACTGGGTGTAGAAGACATCAAAGGGGAGGGAGAGTCTGGAGATGAAGATTCAAAGTCATATTCAGAGCCTAGTGGATCATGGTGTTGAGGATTTGGAGGGATAGAAGATCTGATGGAGGTGGTAGGAGAAGCTGTAACCATTGGAGTTGCAATGTTAGGGATTGGTGGTAGTGAAGCTGTCAAGTAGAGCTGTGTGTGGGACAATATTCAGAAAGGAAGCTGTACAGATCATTGATGTGACTGTGGAGAAGAAAGCAATGATAATAGATGCTGCTGGTACTGGAGAAAAAGGAGTTTTCTCCTTCGGTCTTGGGCCAGAAAGGTTTTTGGCAGCCGAACAGTCATCGGGTAAAGCAGTTTTCTTCCTAGAGGATTTGGAGTGAGCAGAACTGGTGGTACAGTTGTTAAATGTGGGTACTACAGCCATTCACAGTCACAGGCTTGTGAGTTTGATCCCAGGCAGGGATCCTGGATCTTCTCAGCCTTCTATCCTTTGTAGGTTGCTAAAATGAGTACCTAGCTTGTGAGCAGCAATTAACGTACACATTGTAAACCGCTTAGGGAGTGCTTAAGTGCACTGATAAGTGATATAGAAATTTACTACTTGCTACTGCTAGAATAGGTGGGGTCAAGAACAATTCCTCTGCTGTATATATGGCAGTAGCTTGTAGGGCAGTTATGAGAGGCATCTCTTTCAGGACCGAAGCAGAAGCTGATACTGATGTGCTAATCTGTGCAGTCACAGCAGTCGAAACTGATGCTGACTTTGGTATAGAGGAGGACTTTGGCTCCTTTAAGTTTGGCGATAGTTGCAGAGCATAAAGAGTGGCTGGTTGTTTGTAATCTTCTTGGCAGCTTGCAGCAACTTCAACAAGACAATGGCGCGTTACAGACCACCTAAAAGCGGTGGTCTGCGGGCGCTGCTGGTTGCTCCGTGAGGGAGCCGCAGCAGCCAAACTCGTGGAGCAAAAAGAAGCCCCAAAATGGTGCTTTTTTTTGCGTCCCGGAAGTGGCGCCGCGAGGCGCTAGTCGCGCACTCGCGGCATCACTCCCAGGTTGCGACGTCCGGACACTATGCGTCCGCGACATCAAGATGGTGGCGCCCGTGTGGACGGGCACCGCCATTTTGTACGGACCCAGTCCGTACTAGGGTTAAGGAGCGTCTAGAATAGACGCCCCTTTCTAACCCTAATACGCCCCTTCCTAACCCTAACACGTACTTTCGGCGCGTGTGTAATGCGCCAATGTGACATGAGGCTAGATGCTCTGTTCTTGAGCACCTGGGACATGAAGCTGTAACAAACTTTACATTTCTCTACCAAAAGCTCCTCTCCCAAACAGAATAAACACAGGGTATGTATGTATCAAAGTGGTAACTTGTAGCTGCAGGAAATGCAGTGCTTAAAAACTGAGGTGGGGGTCATAAGCTTGGAGGGGCAGGGGGAATTCGGGTAAGGGGAAGATGAAGGATAGAGAAAAGTTTTTGTTTTTGTTTTGTTTATTTAAATTGAAAGGGAGATAACGAATGAAAAGGCACTGAGTAGGCTAAACAAATGAGGTCGGGAAGAGGAGAAGAATTCAGAAAGAGAGTCACAGAAAAGGGAGGATCTACTCAGTCAAGAGAACAAGGTAGTCTCTATTCTGGTAGCTGTAGAGAAACTGAGGAGAGAGTAGCTTGAGAGGCTGGAGTAGGCAAAAGGGGGTGGGACTTTACTCAGCTCTGGAACTGTCTAGATTCTCTGCATAGGCACAAACCCCAATTGTGTGAAACACAAAGAGCTGCAGCCAGGTTGTTAACTGGGGTTGGCTACAGGGAGCATATTACTCCCTTGTTTAAACAGCTCCACTGGCTGAGGATTCATTTCCAGACACAATTCAAAGTGCTGTTTTTGACCTACAAAGCCCTATATGGCTTGAGTCCAGGCTATCTGAAGGACTGTATCTCCCTGTATGAGCCTATTAATGTTTTAAGTTCATCTTCTCTGTCCTACCACCTTCTCAGGCTCAATGGTGGGAACAAGGGAAATGGCCTTGGTGGCTACTCCTATATTTTGGAACTCCCTCCCTAGAGAGACCAGGCTGGCCCCATCCTTGCTCTCCTTCCAGTGTGAGGTTAAAACATTTTTGTGCTGCTAGGCCTTTACAAGCTGTTGTGGGTGTGCTCTTAATGCTGTGTGGTGCTGGTTTTGAAGTTTAAGGGTCAGTATATAGGCTTTTTATTTTTATTGGTTTTTTTATATTTAGAAAGTTTTATTTACATAAAATTTATACACTGTTCACACACATACAAAAATCCTATCTCTAAACATAACTACTACATATAATTAACCAACATCCTACAACACATAACAATAACACATGACAATTAACAAACAAAACTTCCTTTCCTTTACTGCAATTATTATTTTGTCTCCAGCTATACTGGATATCATGACCTTCTATATTAATCTTTTAACAAAAAAAATTCTTCGTTATTCATATCTTTTCCGATTATTCATTTCTTTTCAAACTTCTTTAACAAATATGAACTTATTTTCATTAATCTTACTGTCCTCACACCATAATATTCTTCTGCATCTTTTTTCCCTCCTTTCTTCTCTAACATCTTTTATTCTATCTTCCAAACAGGAGTATAAAGTTTATTTTCCAAATGCTATTACACCACTTTCTCCTTTTTCAATTTTTAAATAGTTAATCACTGGGAGCCATTCCTTCTTATATTTATCAAGGTTCTTATACTTCAATAAACATGTCAACTTATCTCATTCCATTATTTCATATATTTTCAATAGCCATTCTTGTAGTGTCAGTTCTTCATTACCTTTCCACTTTTTAAGCTATTACGGATCTCACTGCAGTTAATAAATAAAATATAGTTTTCCCATACTTTATTTCTAAATCATCTTTCAACATGCCCAACAGATATACCTTAGGTTCCATATTTATCTTTATATTCAGCATTTTTTCAAGTTCATTATGAATTTTATTCAAATTTTTTTAACCCGGGGACATCCCCACCACATGTGTATCATAGTTCCAATATTTTTATGGCAGTTCCAACAATTGCCTTTATTATTTTTATATATTTAAGATATTTTCTCAGGTGTCAAGTACCACATAAATTGTATCTTGTAGTAGCTTTCTTTAATGCCGTAACTTAATGTGTAATTTACCCTTTTTTCCCAATTTTTCCCCATTCTTCCAATTGTACAGGTTGTCCAAATTCTTTTGCCTAATTTATCATATCGATCCCAAAGGACGTTATATAGAAATAGAAACTGAATGGCAAATCGGTAAAGTTTTATTAGTAGGGACAGAGAAAAAGGATAAATTCTACTTAAAATTAACTAAAATACTAAGTCAATATGACTATGAGCACACAATCTTGATGGGGGACTTCAACAGATTCATAGATCCACAGACTGACAGGAAATCTACAAAAACAATCAGAAAAAAACAAAGAAAGCTCCCCAAATCCTTTTTTTAATTAAAAGATACCATCTCTTTTATGGAGGCATGGAGAGAGAAGAATGGAAATTCTAAAGAATATACATATTATTCTGAAGCCCACAAGTCATGGTCTAGAACAGATCTATTTTTTGACTTCAACATCTTTGGCACCTAAAATCAGCAAATTAGACATATTATCAAAAATCACCTCAGACCATCACCCAATTACATTAGAGATTAAAAATATCCCCAAGGAATATAATTGGCAATTGGATGAATCACTTCTAAAAGATGCAACTACATTGAAACAGGCTCAAGAACAATTAAAATTTTATTTCAAAGAAAATTTAGATAAAGATGTGAAAATTCAAACAATGTGGGACGCCTCAAAGGCAGATATGAGGGGATTTTTCACTCAGAAAAGCATTGAAAGGAGGAAAAAACAGGGAAATAAACTAAACTTATTATTACAAGAAATCAAAAAGAAAGAAAATACATTGAAAAAGATCCGGGGAGACCTGATGGAAGAAATTAAATTAATGCAGAAACAAATATCCATAATTCTTGTAGAAGAGACAGAAAAGAAAATTAGATTTGCCAAACAAAAGTTATTTGAATCAGCTAATAAACCAGGAAAATGGCTGGTGTGGAAAGTTAGGAAAAACACAGAAAAGCAAATAATCTGGAAAATAAAAGAAGGAAATGAAATACATACTGATCAAAATAAAATCAAAAAGGTTTTTACAAAATATTTTAAAGAATTATTTTCACAACCTATAATCAGGAGGGAAGAAGTTAAACAATTTTTAAAAAATCTAGAAATAACCAAGAACAAAGAATTGAATTAAATAAAGAAATTACAATTAACGAAATTTCAACGGCAAGTCAAAAAATGCAATTAGGCAAGACAACAGGACCGGATGGACTTACGGCACTGTATTATAAAAAACTAGAATACGTGACTGTCAAGCCATTACAGAATACAATGAATGCTATCCTAACAGAAGGAATACCAGAAACATGGAAATCATCTTATATTACGTTAATTCCTAAAATTGATTCAGAAATATATGAAACTAAGTACTTTAGACCGATTGCACTTCTTAACAACGATTACAAAATTTCACTATGATACTCGCAGAAAGACTGAAGAAAATCTTAATTGGATGGATCAACGAAGATCAAGTGGGCTTTGTACCAAGCAGACATTTGAAACAAAATGTGAGAAATATTGTAGACCTAGTGGAATATCTTGATAAAAAACCAAATTGCCAAGCAGCTTTGATATTTCTTGACTCCGAAAAAGCATTCGACAACATTAATTGGGATTTTTTCATTGAAACACTGGAAAGTATTCAATTAAGCTTCAATTTTATCAAATGGATTTCAGAGACATATAACACAAAATGCTAGAATATTGATAAATGGAAGCAAAACAGATAATTGTCCAATTCAAAAAGGAACCAGACAAGGTTGCCCACTTTCTCCCCTATTATATATTACAGTGACAGAAATATTAAATAATATAATCAGATCAAAGGAGGCTATCACAGGAATAAAGGTCAAGAAATATGAACACAAATTAAAATCTTACACTGACGATATGGTTATAACCTTATCTAACCCTTCGGAAAGCATTACAACATTGATAACAACTATAAAAGAATTTGGAAAATATGCTGGTTTAAAAATTAATGAGAAGTAAACTAACATATTAGTAATGAATATGACAAAGAAACGACAAGAAGAGTTCAAAGTAAAATCCGTCTTCAATATAGAGAAAAAAGTAAAATATTTAGGAATAAACAAAACAACCAAACATTCGAAATTATTTAAAAACAATTATGGGACAACCTCGCAAAAAATAAAAAAAGATCTACAAAGATGATCGAAATTGAATATATCATGGATGGGAAGGATCTCTACCATAAAGATGAACGTTTTACCGAAAATATTATATTTATTTCAATCACTTCCGATAATATCAAATGATTTACCTTTTAAAGAGTGGGAGAAGGACTTATCAAATTTAATTTGGAATAAGAGAAAACCTAGGATAAAGATGAGATCTCTACAAGAGATGAAAGAGAAAGGATTGGATATACCAAATTTGAAAATCTACTACCACGCATGTTGTTTAGATTGGGTCAAACAATGGATCAGAATTAAAGAAGAAAAGGTACTACAATTGGAAGGTTTCAACCTAATATATGGATGGTACGCAGATACGATGTATGACAAAGCTAAAGTAAATAAGCAATTTAATGATCATTTTATTCGTAAAAATCTACTGAAGATATGGTTAAAATATTAAAATAAACTCATAAAGGGAATACAGTGGTGCCTCGGGTTACGAAATTAATTCGTTCCGCCATTCCTTTCGTAACCCGAAAATTTCGTAACCCGAAATACTCTGTTAGCACTGGAAAGCCTATAGCAGCATTTGAATTTCGCGCCGAAATGAATTTCGTAACCCGAAAAATATTTCGTAACCCGAAACAGTTTTTGCCAATCCGACATTTTCGTATCCCGGAAATTTCGTAACGCGATCATTTCGTATCCCGAGGCACCACTGTACCAAGGTGGACATCAACAAATGAAGCTCTCTTCACCAGAGAAAAAATAAAACAAGACAGTTGGCCCACATATAAAGATCTCCTAATAACAGAAAAAGGGAATTACAGAATCAGAACGATGGAAGAACTATTACAGGAAGGATATGATAATAATTAGTTCCTATACAAACAAATATACAAGAGGTTTAAAATAGATTAAAAAAAACTTCAAATTGAGAAAGAAGAAACAGGATTTGAAAAACTTTTGATTAATGAAAATCAACACACTATATCCAAAATGTACAAATTACTATTAAATCTGGAAATGGAAGAACCCTTTATTTTTATTGTTTTTAATGCATTTTTAGTATCTTAATTGTTTTAATATATGATTGTTTACTTGTATATTTTATACTTTCATTTAACTTTTATACTGTTTTTAATCTATATTGTTTCAAAATCTTGCTAGCTGCCTTGAATTCCATTACTTGGAGAAGGTGGGGTATAAATGAATGAAAGCAACAGCAGCAGCAGTGTGGCGTCAGCTGCAAAGTCAATCATACAGGAGTACATCCCTCCCAAAGGCAGCCCCCCCTCTGGGACCAAGTGTCCATCCTGTAGTGGGAGATGAAAGCCAAGGGTTTTGACCAAGTGGCAGCTTGACAGATGTCATAGAGAGGAGTCCCACTGAGAAAGGCAGTTGATGTTGAAAATGTCCTGGTGGAATGACTTCTTATTTGAGTAGGAGGTTGCTAGCCTGCAAGCTTGCACATCAAATGGACCATCACTGCCACTCATTTGGCATCCAAATATGATTAAATTAATCTCCAAGAAAAAAGTTACAAAGTGACATTTACTGTTCTAGTATTATATCAGGTTTGGAAACAGCATAGCAAAGGAAATAAATACATATTACAGATCACAAACTAGTCAAATTTCCACTTCTGTTTCACTGCTGACCTCTAAATGAATTGCATGAAATTGGTGAGAGAACTTCTGCATTTTCAACAGTCAAGCATACAGGAATTCAGGTGTTACTGCAACTTATACCATCAGATTACAGCCACACTGCACAGCTGTTGCTAGCAATCCATGCTTTTAAAAATCCAAATCAAATACCCTCTCCCCATTTTGCAATCACAGATCAAAGTAAGAAATTTTAAAAAAATCCAAATATAGTCACTAGACAAAATATAATGCAGGGAGGAAGAGCTGCCATTATTTGTTTGCCATTAACACATCAAGTATTTCAGATTAAAATGAATTTGGAAAGAAAATTCACATCGTGGTCACATACCAAAAACCCTAAAAAATATTGGACTGTGACATTCCACTAGTGACATGTCAGGAAAACAGTGTCAGCCTTTTCCAATGTGTTATGGACTACTGCAACTCCCATCACCATAATCATTGGCCATGTTGGCTAAAGCTAATACGAATTTTAATCCAAAATACTAGGCTGTCTCCAGATTAGGAAAGGTAACTTCTCTGTGTCACTGGTATTGTGCAACATGTTGCAATACTATGACTGTTAAAAATTGGTTGGGAGCAGAGATAGCCGTCACTAGCTGGATGGGATAAGACACTGATTTTGGCCTACAAGAAGAACAAAAGCAGTTTTAGGCCTCAGAGAGAACAGATATGATCTTGGAGTGTTTTATAGATGGAAGGACTGCTATCAACTGTCAGAAGAAGGATGAGATGTATGATGGAAGTAAGTGATTTTTTACTCTGGGGAACAGAGGAAGCAGTGTGAGGATCTGACAGGATGTCTCAGGAGGTGTGCTGCTTTCCTACTGTAAAGATTCAAGACATGACAATAAGGGTGCCAACATTCGTCAGACCTACTGACCATAACCCTTCATTCTGATCCACATGGGAACAAACAATATTGCCAGACATTGCCTTCTTCATATTGCAAATGACTATGCAGCTCTGGATAGGCAGCTGAAGGCCCTGGGGTACAAGTTGCTAATTCATTTTTCATTCCTGTTGAGAAGAAAAGAGAGGAGGATAATGCAAGTGAACAGCTGGCTCTGCAGATGGTTTCATGAGGAAAAATTTGGCTTCTTGGACCATGGTCTGCACTCCCATACAGATTTCTAGCAAGAGATGTGTTGCACCTTACTTGCGTTGCTGACAATACCATTTTCAAAACTGGAGGAAGTAACAACGGGACTGACCGTCTTGAACCAAATTTTCACCAACAGGATAACTGGCCAACAATGCAGAAATAGTTAGAATCCTGAGCTACAATTTAAAAGACACATTTATGGAATAAGAAGCAAATCACCAAGGAACAGTGTACACATAAACAGCAGAGTTTGTAAAAAAGAAGGTCAGGAGGGCTTAAAGCTCAAAGTGATCTTAGGCTTGCTGAAGTAAAAGTAATTAAAAGTAATTTTAAAAAGGAAATGGCAATATTCAGAACAAGAAGAATAAGGAAACAGGAAGTCCATAATGTGGCAAAAGTAAGAATTGCTAAAGGGTGACACAGAGAAGGTAGAGGTTATTAACTACAGAAGGCCCTCAATATCTGCTGAACATTTTTATAAATTATTTAAAGAAAAGCATAGAGGACATATTCATCAATTTAAAGGTGAAACCAAACTAGGAGAGACAAATAATATCTCAAAAGACAGACTATCTCATTTTTTGATTTAAAAAAAATACCAGCTTGGTAGACAAAGGGAGACTGTAGATCAGGGTTAATCAACCTTTTTTGGAGCCGAGGGCCGGTCGCTGTCCCTCAGACAACTGGGGGCCGAAGCCAAAAAATAAATAATTAAATATTGTGTTTTTAGAAAAATTAAATATATAAATAAACCAGGACAAATGTAGGACAAAATTTTCAAATGGAAGACACTTTTGTAAAAAAAAAATGGAGGAGGACACGCAAAAAAATTAGCAGATTTTTTTTAAAAATGTTTAATATAAATGCATGTTTCTGAGGCTTCTATAGACAAGTGCCCCCAAAGGGCCCCGGTGGCAATCAGCGGCAGACCAGGCTTGGGGCCCGGTCCCAAGGCCTTGCCGGGACCCACATCCGGCCGCTGGGCCAGCAAGGTTGCCTACCCCGTGCTGTAGATATAGCATATCTCCATTTCAGTAAGGCCTTTGACAAGTCCCCCACGATATTCTTGCAGACCAGCTGGTAAAATATGGGCTACACAATGTGACTGTTAGGTGGAGAAGATTTCCCTAATATCTGCTGATAACAGATGTTTGATAGTAGAAGAGATTATCTTGGAAGATGGTGGACTTTCATTTGGTAAGTTTTTGAACAGAACTTATATGGTCATCTATTAAGGATGCTTCATCTGGGAAATGATGGGATAGGTAACTTAGCTCATTAAAGCTTAGTCCTAATGTAGCAAAGCAAGTTTTTTTGGGGGAGAAGGGGGGTGCACCTTTTTAAGCAGTACCTAGACTTTACTAGTTGCATAGAAATCTGAAGCATACTGAAGTGAAATAAAACAAACATCTTTTTTATTCTCCTTTTTAAAATGCACTGCGATTACAATACACATTTAAAATGAAATGTTGTAACATACCAAAACCTCTAAATAATCTAAATAATCTATTAAAAAGAATCAAAGAACAGTCAGAGGAAGACAAGACACTTATTATCCTAGTTTAAGGCAGTGATTTTAATCTCTTCTGCTTCTATACATCAACATGTGCCTGAATGAACCCTTATACAACAGTTCTACATAAGATTTGAGATGTTCTAGGATAATGATGGCAAACTTTTTCGGGGCCATGTGCCCAAACTGAAAAAAATTCCAGCAACAGGTAGCACCCGGTACTGGGGGCGGCACTTCCAGGCCAGGACTTCTCCCCCCGCCCTTTCCCCAGCCTCCACCTGTCTCCGAGAGACAGCTAGAAGCTGAGGAAGGTCCGGGGGGGGGGGGGCATGAGCACATGCCGGTTGTTCCTCTTCCCCCTACCCTTCTCCCACACTCCAGCTATCTCTGAAAGATAGCTAGAAGCTTGGAAATGTCCCTGTGGAGGAGTAAGAATAGGCATGTGCCTGTTCCTCCTCCTCCCCGAGCTTTGCTAACCCCGGCTGTCCCTTCATAGGCAGCTGGGGGCTGGAAAAGGTCCGGGGGGAGGAGGACCTCCTCATCCCAGACCTTTCCCTGCCCCCAGCTGTCCCTCCAGAGGCAGCTGGGGGCCGGGAAAGTTCCCTGGGGAGGAGAAGGAATAGGACCATGCCCATTCCTCCTCCTTCTCCTCAAGCTTTCCTGACCCCCACCTGTCCTCCAGAGGCAGCAGGGGGGCAGGAAACGTCCCTGCAGAGGAGCCATGGGCACACACCAGTCATTCCTACTCCCTTCACCATTTTCCCAGCCACCAGCTGTCTCTGAAAGGCAGCTGAAGGCTGGGAAATGTCCAGGAGGAGGAAGAAAGGGTGTGCACCTCTGGCTCCTTCTCCCCAGCGCCATTTTCCAGCTGAAGGCCAGTAAATGGCAGGAAGGAAGCACAACGGGCACACACAAACCTGTTCCTCCTCCTTCTGAACCATGCCTGGTGACATGGCGTTGTGTGCCACCTGTGGCACACATGACACAGGTTTGCCATCACGGTTCTAGGATGTACTTGTCTGATGCAGGACACTGCCCTAAACTGTTATGTTTTTTCTCAAACTGTTACATCTTGAGGACAAAAATCACATTCTCAAACAAATTAAGCACAATACAGTTGTCCCTCCATATTCGCTAGGGTTAGGGGAACAAGACCCCCGTGAAAATGGAAAAACCGTAAATAACAAAAACACTGTTTTTACCTGAGAGGACACCTCTCTAGGAATCTCTAGGTCCTCCAGTGCAACTCTGTGGTCAATGTCCAACATACACTGACCATAGAATGGCACTGGAGTAGCTACAAATGGTCCTTCAGTGCAACTTTTAGTTAAAGTTGACCACAGAGTTGCACTGGAGGACCTAGACAGTCCTAGAGAGAACATATTAATGAAATCCGTGAATAATCAAATCCGCAAATATCAAAGCTGCAAATATGGAGGGATGACTGTACTGTGACTGCATACTGCAGAGGAACACCGGTAATGATGGGTAAGCCAAATTTCAAGTATGTGTAGCCTCCATTATTGATCTTATCCATACTTGTCCTCCTAAACATTTAAAATACAATGGTGAAATAGAATACAATGTGAAAGCAGATGGACACATTAGAAAAGAAACATTGATACAAGTCAATGGATACTATCAAAATACTCCCAAATGGATTAGAATTTCCTTATGAGAAAGTACTCGCAACTTCTGATCATTTGGCCTTCTTTTTTCTGCCATTATGCACCAAGTTCACATTTTCACCAAGATCTATCGTAACCCTAGATTAGTAGTTCCCAATCCTTGGTCCTCTGTGTGTTTTGGACTTCATCTCCCAAAAGTCTCAGCCAGCTTGGGCAACAGTCATGAGTTCTGGGATCTGAAGTCCAAAACATCTAGACCACTGCCCTAGATCTTTCTTCACTAATTGCAGCCAATACAAAACCCTACATTGAGTATATGTAATACTCATTTGGTCAGATTTGTGCAGCTTCTGTCTTTCTTATTTGGGCTAAACTTTCTGGTGCTCTTTCTAGTGTTTTTCCATGTCATGGTTTGCATTCCACCTGAACTTTTATTAGTGTGTTTTAAAAATAATCCTCAAATTTTATACACTATATCCTGGAAAACCAACGTAATACCTCTGTAGAAGAGTGGAAAGTGAAAGTAAATGTTTTCGTGATTATAGATAGGCTGAGATGTACATTGCAGGGAATACAACAACAATATGGGGGGAAGGGGGGAATTAGAAAAACTTTGGTGCCAATAGAATTGTTTGCTGATTTATATCTTCAAAGAAATGTTTGAGCGAGTATATGTATATATAATTAATTGTATATTATTGATTTGCTTGCTCACCTTTTTTTGTTTTGTCTGTATTATTTTGTTTGTTTGTTAAAATAAATATAATAATCCTCAAGATTGGTTTATTAATTTGGCTTTCACGACTCTCCTCTTTTACCTACTATTAATTGTTTTTAACAGTGTACAATGTTGACCATCCAGTTCATAGAATCATAGAAGTTCTTTTTAAATTCAATGTGACTGAACTGACACTGTGGGAAATTTGCAACTCACACACTTGTTAAATTTAATAATACAATGGTTACTGTTTGAGAGTTATTCAGTGTTAAATTCAGGGTGTAACTGAAGAATGTAAAGTGGGCCCTTACCTTATGAGGGGGAATCCGTTCCAGACACCACCACCCTGGCATAAGACAAAAAGCACGTATGCTCAAGCCCCATTGGATATAATGGGGCTCGTTCTCGCGGTGCAGCAGTGCGCACACCCCATTCTCCCTTTTGCTGTGCGGCTTCAGCATAAGTTAAAAGCTGCGTATGGCACGGGCATACTTTACTAAGACCATATACGAGCCATTTGATGGAAACAACATCATCCCTGCTGCCATTTCTGCTAGCCTTCTGCCTTTTCTATCATTTAAGTATTTTAACTGATAATTATTTAAATTGGATTAACTGTGCTACTGGTTAATAAGGACTTTTTACTATTATGTGAGTAAGCTGGTATGGAAATGAAGTTAGGTTGGAAAGTTTTAAACTCTGCAGCCTTTGTTATTGTTGTGTACTTTCAAGTCGTTCCCTAGTTATGGCAACCCTAAGGCAAACCTACCATGGAGTTTTCTTGGCAAGAATTGTTCAGAGGAGATTGGCCATTGCCTTCCCCTGAGGATGAGAGCAAGTGACTACTCTCTTATCAAGTAGTCTCTTGGACGTCTCTTCATTTTTTTGAACTCCTCCCAGGAGTTAAACAGCTGCATTACCTTGTTACGATGCTCTACTGTTGTGGCTTTCATGCTCTGCTTTTGGGACACTCTATTTAGCTTTTATAAATAACATCTAACTATAACTGAAGGACCATCGACTCCAATGATTACAAAAAGGGTCCATTAATGTGCCCATGCATTGAGTCAACATAATAACAAGAGGGGCAATTTGTAGTCCAATGTATTTGTCCCCCCCCCCTCTCTCACACACACACACACACATTTTGGGGACCTCTCTGCTGTATGGGCCACTGACAGTGTATTTTTTTCTGGCAATTCACTAGCACTCCCCACTTTTGTATCATACTTTCATAAAGAACATGAAATTTTGCAACACATGAACAGCAATTAAAAATTGGAACTCTGAAACTTGATTACTTTAGGAATATACAATGGATCCACAAAACAGGATTTTCACCAAGCAAATAGAAAGGCAGCTATCTATAGCTTCCTGGAATTTTTATCATAGTCTAAACAGGAAAAAAATAAAGTGAAATTAAGTTTTCATCCAGCACAAATTGTCTCTGCACAACATACTCAGCAGTACCTAAAAACTGGAGACTTTGGCACAAAGTCATGCACTCCCCTCTGCTGTCCTTGAAAGCCGATATAAGACCCCCTTCTCAGACAGACTATGCCCCAGTGACTCTGGCCAAATAGAAACAACAGAGCATGTATTACTCCAGGGTTCATACTACAGGGACATCCATCACAGTTTTATTTCTTCTCCATTGCATAAATACCAAGGACACACTGGTCAATTTTAAACTTCTCTGTTGCTTTTAGACATCAACCCTGATACAATGTATGATGTTGCCATATTCTGTGCAATTGTGATTAAAATTCACCAGGTAATGACCTTTCCAGTAGACTAGTATCAATCTTATCTTTCTATACTGGAGCAATGTACTCTGAAAGGATATTTTGAATACTATTTTGACCTGTGTTTTTATCTTCTTTTATTATGTAACCCCTTTTTATCTATGCTGGTCTTTGACCATAATAAAGATTTGATTTAATTCGATTTGATGTAACTCAGCTATTTTCTTAATTACAGTCGGCCCTTCTTATACACGGATTTTTTTATACACGGATTCAAGCTTACACGATCTGAAAATGTTCCCAAAAAGTATAAATTTACCTTGATGTTCCATTTTTTATTAGGGACACCATTTTGCTATGTCATTATATTTAATGGGACTTGATTTTGTTATACACGGCGATCTTGGAACCAAACCCCAGCGTATAACAAGGGTCCACTGTATTTGATTAGCTTATATACTGCTTAGATTCTATATACCAAATTGCATACTGGTAGGAAAAATAACATTCATTTCATAAATAATAAAATGTTATGAGATCTTATAGATCTATTTCTTTGTGAAGAGCTACTCCAACCACAAACTTTTCACCTCTCCTTTAGAATCATGTGCCAATCTTTTTCCACCTTATATAAATTTTACTCCCCAAGGACTTAATACATATATGGAAAGCAATATCTTGTTTCATTTCATTTCATTTTTTTCAAATATTTCACTATTGAATAAGCTCTCCAGGACAGAAGTTTGTTCTGTACATAATAACTCAATTAAAGGAAATTAAATTTATAACACTTAAAACTGTTATATAGTGCACCCGCGTCATATGCGGACGCACTATACGTGGCTTTTAGCATATGCTGAAAGCCACACGGGAGAGCACAGGGTGCAAGGGGCAACGCATCCCATTGAAAGTAATGGGGTGCACTCCTGTGGCGCATGTGCTGCCGCCTCTCTGCACCATGCACAAGCCCCATTACTTTCAATGGGGCTCAAGCATACACTTCTTTACGCTGGGGGTCCGGAACAGATCCCCTGCATTAAAAAAAGGCGCATTGTAATCCTAAATCACTTCTCACACAATCCTTCCTTTTACTTTCTTTTATCTATCTGGCATGTCCCACCATTTAGAATCAGTGGATGGCCCCAAGTTCTAGCATTATTAGGAGAAAAGGTTCTCCTTATTTATGTTCTCCATGTAATGAATGATTTTATACCCCACTATCAGCAGCAACCCCCTCCCCTTATGTCTCCTTTTCAAAGATAAATAGCATCCAACACTATAAGCCTTTCCTACAAGGTACTTGCTTTAGTCTCAGTCATTTGGGATCTAAAAGTAAATTGGTGATCCTAGAACTATTTACGTTTCATTTATGCAAGATACCCAACACATCTTTCAGATGTCTATATTTTCATTTTTAGTTGTACACAAGAAAATATGCTATTTAAGTCAAAGATAGCCTGCAACTTCCTTGTAAAAAGTGCTGTAAACCAAGGAAAAACCAGATTAATATAGGGCCTGTACAGACAGGCCAAAATAAAGCTACTTCAGGTCACTTTTGAGGTATGCTATTTAAATGTTACATGCATCCTAAGAGTCCGGAAGCTGTGCCAAAGCCACACTGCAGTCCTAAGGACTGGAGCGTGGCTTTGGTGTGCCTTTCGGACTTTTAGGAAGCATGTATCATTTAAAATAGCATACCTCAAAAGTGACCCAAAGCAGTTTTATTTTGGCCTGTCTGTATGGGGCCAATAATAACTATGGTATCACTTTCAGGACAGCAAGGGGGCCAAAGTGGTTTAATGTTGCTCCTTAATGTTGCTCCACTGGCCAAGCCCAGATCGTAACCATAAACCTTTCATTACTATTCTCTTTTTAACCATTCCATAGAAGAATGAAGACAATTCAAGTTTCTATTTACTTAGAGAACCCATTATTTATTAGTAGTAGTAGTAGTAGCAGCAACAGCTGCTGCTGCTGCTGCTGCCACTACTATTACTATTAACAACAAGGGAGAAAAGTTACAGTGTTAAAACTATTACCAATCTTAAAAAATAAAAAAGTTATCAGGCAAGTTAATCTTTCCCAAAATCTCATATTTGGCCTTGTGTTCTCTCTTATACTAAAAATTATCTGTTTGAAGCATTTTACCCACACTATAGCCAAGGATGGTCCACAGAGGTACTTCCAAAAGGTCAAACAAATCTCTTTCTATAGGCTGACAATCTTAAAAGACACAAAAGGAGAGGAGACGGGAAGTGGAAAAAAAGCAATTCAAGCACCAGATCTTAAAGTTGCTATTCTCAAAACAACCAGCAGAAATGGAAGCAGTTCAGCAAAAGCAGGAACCAAACACTGGCACCCTCTATGTAGAGCTAATAAAAAGGCAATTGCAGCTTACCCAAAAGGAATAACTCCCCAATTCCCTGTCATCTTATTTTATTATAAACCTAAATACATAAGTGGATCTAACTATTAATTATCATTTTTCCTTGGCTTTTCAGAGGAGACAATTCCAAAAGCAAAGATACTGTACAACATTTCAAAAGAGCAAAATGTATTAGCAAAACCAATAAGACAGAATTTTCTATGACAGAGTCGACACAAGCAAAGTGAAATGGCCATGTAACCAGAAATGCACTATTTTGTCTATACGGCACACTGCGCTTTTAACAACATGCTACTTACCTGAAGGACAGGCACTTTTTGTGGTGTGTTCTGTGGCGACTGGTGAAGCTGTGCCCAAGGCTGGTGGTGAGGATGTGGTGGTGGTGATGACTGATGATGAATGCCTGGATGAGGCTGCATGGGAGGACACGTTGGCATTTGTTGTTGAAAAGATGACTGACTGGGATGCTGCTGACCAGATATTAGTCGTTCTTGTATTGCTTGTGGATCAGCAAGTCCAACACCTGGGCAACCATTTGGTCTCATGTGACCACCCATCTCCCGTGGTGCTGAAGACATACCCATGAACGGCCGGTTCTGCTGTATACTCCGAGGGCCCATACTCCTCTGTCCAATTCCCATGGCACCAGGTGGCTGGTGAGATGGCTGAGGATGGGGCATATTTGGATAACTGCCAACTTCCATTGGTATTCCAGCACTACCAGGCCTAACTTGTGGAGGAGGAGTACCTGCTGGATTACTCATTGCTTTCAAAGGTGACATGGGAGGTGGAGAAACATAGGTTCCCTGAGGCTGTGAAGGGTGCATAGTTTGTGTGTTCATTTGGTTAAGTGAGCCACTAGGGTGAAGGGGCTGCTGGTGCATTAGTCCTTGACCACTGTTAGATGGAAACCCTACGGCATTTGGGTATCTTGGTACAGATTGATTCATTGGAGTGTTATTTGTAAGGCCTAAATTCTGATTCATCCCTGTATTGTTTACTAATCCCTGATTTAGGTTATTGTAAGGATAACGAGAATACTGCCCTGAGTTGTTTATAGTAGGTGAAGGTACTGTCTGGCCCCGAGAACTAAAGTTAAGTGTTTGCGACCTAACAGCACCCTGCTGAGAAGGGTTAGGGGAGAATCTGGGACTGTGGGCTACAGATTCTCCATGGAGAGCAGTGGGGGGATGATGGTGGAATTGCTGTACTGAATGTCGTAAAGAAGGCCCCATACTTGGATTCTGTTGGGGCACATGGGACATGTGGCCAGGTCCTGAGGTGGCAATGAAAGGATTTCCCTGATTAAGACCCTCCTGGCTCTGAGAAAACTGATTTATCCTCTGCTGCTGTGGTTGACCATGCTGCTGCATTGAAAAGTCACCACGAGCCATGTAATTTCCAATCTGCTGTATGTGCTGAGGATGACCTTGTCCAGGTGGCCCTGATGGTCCAGATGGTGGTGGCTGAGCAGGTGGAGGTTGTTGCTGCTGGTATGGAGCTCTTATCTGGTCTGGTACTTGAACTGCCCTGGGCCCCCACATGGAACTGCCATCTACAAAGGGTTGCCCATGCCTTTCATTCTGTATTCCAGGATAGACTCCCATCTGACTACTAGTGCCTGCACCATGAGGGACCGGAGGATTGTGATACTGTGAATGAGGAGACGCTATACCATTCCCAGGGGCAGTACTCATCAGTCTGTTGGGCTGATCCATCAGATGCATTTTCTGTTGTTCATACTGATTATAGTGATCAAAATGAGTCAATTTTGCTTGACTTTGACTGGCTGGAGGATGGTGAAGGGGTGACTGTAATGGGGCAAATCCTTGATCAATGGGCATTTGTTGTCCCATGGCATTTACTGGGTTTTCAGGGTATCCACATTCCCCTAGGCCTTCTAGTCCTTCACTGAAAAGATTCCCATCTTCTCCAAAAAGACTCATCATTCCTGGATCTGCCATCTTGTTCCAGACGAAGCGTATCAGAGCTAGAACTAGAAAAACTAGTTCGTGCTTCACCTCACTGAGGTGTTTGACTTCAAAGCCTTTAATCCTCAACTAATCGCCTTCATGTCATTCCATATTTCCTTAATTCTTTTGGACCACGAAGTGTCAGGCAAATTCTTGTTACCAGTCCTAAAAAAGAAATTTTAAAAATCAGATTGCAAATAAAACTGAAAGTTACATTTAAGCATTCCAAATCTTTCTGCAATGCTAAATGGAAGCTTTTCAAATACTGAATTTTAATATTTTATTTTAAGAAAATATCATAGGCAGTTTTAGTGTGATAAAAAACAATAACTAGAAAGTCAGGAAACAGTAACCTTACATTAATCCATTCACTGTACTTCCTTGTGTTCCATTACTGGGTGGAACAGAACAAAAGAACACAACAGGCAGCTGAAGCAGCTGCCACAGCAGGCAGTCAAATGCATGAATATAGCCAAGCAGCCCATCTGCTGAACTAAAATCCTGAAAATGCTCTAGTTACCAACAGTATATCCTTAACCTTGTACCCATGAGCAGAGTGATCAGCTGAGTGAGCAACAGTAGGAAGAGCTAAAACAAGCTAATTCACATATACCCTTGATTTTAAATGTTAGTGTCTCCTGAATTAAAAAAAATCCTATTGCCCAATTAACTATCCATCTAAATGAAATGTAAGGCACACTTGGTAACTAATGAAGTTGCAAACTGGGATAGGGACTTCTGTAATGCAATGCTAAAGCTCAACATTTAACATCTGCTAACATTTTCAAGTGTTCAAGGCACTTCACATACATTATCACATAAATAATCCTTGTAACTCTGTAAAGGTATACCAGATTTATTATCCCTCATCTTTAAAATGAGAGGATTGAGACTGATAATGTATGATTTGCCCAATGCAATCTAATGAGTTCGTGGCAAAGGAAAGCCTCAAATTTGAACTTTGCATCTCGGCATATTAGCCACTGCATGAGCAGGGCAGGGGCAGAATTCATTTATGTACACTGAGAAAAGGACTTTCCCATGTTACAAGAGACTGAAAAGAATTGTCATGATTACAGAAGAAATACATATATTAAATAACATTTTAAAAGGGGGGCATAAGGAGGACACAAAGTAATTATAGACAAGGTCATGTCACAAAGGCTTTTCAATGCAAACTCTATCTGTGAGTATCCCAAGGCAAGTGGAGTAATTGGCAGCAAGCAATGAAAATTCATTTTGAATGACTAACCCAGTGCCATTCTTAGAAAAGTATCAGTTTTTAGCAGCAGGTGGTGAACATGATTTCATCAAGGTTTTTTGACTTACCACATGAGACTAAGGTCCGAAACATATGGGCCAA
The DNA here is from genome assembly GCF_019175285.1 of Sceloporus undulatus. NCBI lineage: Eukaryota > Metazoa > Chordata > Lepidosauria > Squamata > Phrynosomatidae > Sceloporus > Sceloporus undulatus. Next base: position 202,189,630 of record NC_056525.1, on the reverse strand, counting down.
AAGTGCCAGCTTCGGGCCGATATGGGGGTATGGCATACAGATGACACACACACACAGATCAGTCCAAAGTTGTGATGCAGCCACCTATGGCAGTCCAAAGCTGCCGGCAAAAGGAATGCAAAAAAGTGCTCTTCGCCGGTGGCCCATTTGGGACCGTGGTGGCAGCCAGCCTCAGGACCACGGGGGCTGGTTGCCATGGTCCCATACCAAACAGGGTGCGACCAGGGCTGGCCACTCTAAGCTGCCAGTCTGCTTGATCCCCAAGGTATGAGGCAATCAGATCCCTCCTGCATCCTGAACATTCATTCACCCTTTATACATACGTGTACACACACACACACACACACACACACACACACACCACCAATAGAAAAGTAGGGAGAAAGCTAGACTGGAATCCTACTTTACAACATTCAGCCTCTAGATTTTTCTCTAAGTGGATTCATGTGTACTCTCACCTGTATTAAGGTATGATGCAACTTACTATACTAGGTTACTACTTCCTGAAGTCACCAACATGGATTAAAAATCCACTGAAAAATGAGATAAAGAGCTGACTGGAAGCCCTCTAACTGAAAATCCACTAAAACAACCAAAAACATGAAAAGCGCTGTCATTCCAGGCATTTATGTATATTAATTTGAGCAGGCCACTCTTCCAAATGCTGCTAGGGATTTTAGCAGGGATAGTAGACAAACAACTAAACAACCTCCTCTGAACAAATCTTGCCAAGAAATCCCATGACAGGTTCACCTTAGTGCAGTGATGGCAAACCTTTTTGTCATGCCCAGCCTGGAGGACGGCTTGGAGGACTCAGAGGATGAGCTAGAGCCCCTGGGACCTGAACCTGTAATGGAGGAGCCAGAGCCCCTGGGGCTTGAACCTGTAACGGAGGAGCCAGAGGCTGGCCCTAGTTCTGCCAGAGCCGAGTCTGTGGCCCCTCCAGAGGTTCAGCAGTCAAGTTTGCCTGGTGCCGAGGCTGTGGACATGGAGGAAGATCTGGGCAGCGTGCCTACCTTCAAGGAGCGTCGAGCAGAAAGAGAGGACCTTCGAAGATCTCGGAGGCTTTATCAGAAGCGTGTTCGTAATCAGACACAGCTGAAGGCCGGCTCCTTGCCTTCTTAAGCACCTGGAGCATGTGTGGTTCTTTGCCAGTGGATATCTGACTCTTTTAGAGGAAAGACTCTGTCTCTGGCTCCTTTGGCTTCTTGTCTTGACTACCCAGAAACCTTGACCTTGGACTGCTTTATTGACCTGCCTCTCTGATACCCTGAACCTCGGACCGTCTGACAATTCTCTTGGTAATCCCTTTTGGTAGAGCTACTGTGAATCTTCAGGACCTTGTAGCTTACACTGACTTTGCTGTTCTGGGGGTGGGGGTTGTTTGTTTGAGAACTAGCTGTCTTATCAGCCCTTTGGCTGCTTTCCCGGACACTTTTGGAGATCGAGTGCCCAAACTCAAAGGTGTCCCTGCACCAGGTGTTACCAGGTACGGGGGGGGGGGGGGGGGGGGGGTGTGATTACCTAGGGTTTCAAAGTCTTTGAGTCTCTGGAGAGACAGCTAAAGGCACGGGAGGGTGGGGAAAGAGGAGGAACAGATGTGCGCCTGTTTCTACTCTTCTCCGACCCTCCCATCTCTCCGCTTGCCCTCAGGTTTGCCACAACTGCCTTAGGGTATCCATAAGTTGGAAACAACTTGAAGGCACACAACAAAAACAACAAAGCAAATGAATATTCAGCTAATTCTGTTTAGGAAGGACAAAGAGGAGACACTGATATTTTCAAAGGCCAGGGTGTAGACATCCGTGTGTAATTCACCATCAAGCAGTAAGAGACAGATTTTGAGAATGCCAAGGGCCAAAGAATCTAAACAAGGAAATAAGCCTAGAAAACCTTTGAACGATTTCTGACAAAAAGCATTTCCCCCCCATGTAATCTAAAGAACAAACAAAAAAGATACAAGGAGTATTCGGGGCATGGAATGAGAGGTTCTCTAGCAAAGCCAAAGTGTGGAAGCTCCTTATTGGTGTATCATGGATAGCATGAGGCCCTCGAACATCTGTGCTATCCAGTCTCATAGAGTTGACACTTCAAACAACAATATGTCTATGGAGTTTTTAAACATTTTCAAGTAGCAATTGAAATAATATTCACAATTATTAATTTCCAGGTTAACAGTTATGTGGTCTTTCTGGAAAAAAATGGAATGGAACATTCCTGAAATCCCCCCTTCCTATGTTCTAAATAATGTTATCTGATTAAGCACATTTATTTTAACCATTATATTCACATGCACACAAAGCTTTATATGAAAATTATTTCAATAGAATATTTATAACAGAAAGAGAATAGCATACGCTTCCCTTGTATCTCATCAAAAATGAGGATACCTGAAATAACACTTTTATAAGGTCATGTATCTAGTAAGCTGTACCTAATAAATCTTATAGCATAATTTAACTTTCTCTCTCTTCTCTAGGCTGCATCAACAGGAGTACAGTCTCTAGATTGTGGGAAGTAATAGGGCCACCCTATTTCGCTTTGGTCAGACATTACCTTGAATACTCTGTACACCTCTGTGTACCACAATTCAAGAAGGCTACTGACAAATTGGAACATGTCCAGAGGAGGGCAACCAAAATGGTAAAAGGTCTGAAAACTGTGCCCTATAAGGAACACCTTAGAGACTGAGTATGTTTAGCTTGGAGAAGAAAAGATTAAGAGGTGGTATGATAGCCATGTTTCAATACAGTGGTGCCTCGGGTTACGAAAGTAATTCGTTCCGCGGCCGCTTTCGTAACCCGAAAAGCCTTCGTAAGCCGAATTGCCATAGGCGCTAATGGGGAAAAGCCGCGATTCCGTGCGAAAAAGCCGAAAAAAGCACCAAAAGTTTTTTCGTAACCCGAAAAAACATTCGTAACCCGGAACAATAATTCCCTATGGGATTTTTTCGTATCCCGAAAATTTCGTAACCTGGGTATTTCGTATCCCGAGGTACCACTGTATCTGCAATATAGTGGGACCTTGGTATCCATGGACTTGCTGTGGCCACACTGCCATTAGGGAGAGCCTCCACTGCCCCCAGTGGTGGTGTGTGCATGTAGCCTTGCCACTACTACGGACAACAGAACTTCACCTGAAGGCCTGTTCTCCATAATGGTGGCACAGGCACAGGGACAACAGGGTCTGTTCCTAATGGCCACATTGCAAGCACCACGACTGGTGAGAACAGGACTTGAGCATCCACAAATTCTGGCATCTGCGTGTGTGTGTGTCTCCCCAGAACAGATCCCCTGCAGATACCAAGGTCCAACTGTATTTGAAATACTGAAGATCAAGTAAGATTGTTTTATGCTGTTCCAGAGCCTAGGACACGGAGCAGTGGATTCAAACTACATGAAAAGAGAACCCACCTAAATATAAAAAAGAATTTCCTGCTGGTAAGAGCTGTTTGACAGTGGAATAGGCTGCTTTGGTGTGTGGTGGAATTTCCTTCTGTCAGGGGTACTTTGATTATATACTCCTGCATGACAGGAGGTTGGACTGGATAGTCCTTGTGGTCTCTTCCAACTCTATGATTTATGTACTCAAGGGTTCGCACAAGAGCGATATGCAAAGCCACTGAAAATCTAACTGCCTTTCAGGATATCTGGACCATGCCTGTTGAGGTGCTTCAAGTTCAGTACAAACCAGACCCAGAACTACCTACTGATGAAACAACTGCCTGAGTTTTAACAGTAGCTCATTGTCCTAAGTACAGATTTCTCAACAGGACTATCAGATGTTGTGGCACTCCTGTGTCTTTAAGAGCCATCTTGGGCTCCAGGGAGAGTTCAGGCTTGATGTTTTCAAGGACTCATTTGTCTGTCTTTTTGGTTGTCCACAGTATCCTCTTCCCCACCACCACATCTCAAATGATTTGCTTTTTATCCACTTTCTTCACTGTCCAGCTTTCACATCTATACATGGTGATGGAGAATACAATGGCCTGTATGATTCTAACTTTAGTGCTCAGTTGTATATCTTCACTCTTTAGGATCTTGTCTAGTTCTTTCATAGATGCCCTTCCCATTCATAGTCTTCTTATTTCCTGACTGCAGTCTCGATTCTAATCAATGTTTGATACAAAGTATGGGAAATCTTTTAACTATTTCAATTTCATGCACTGTCTAGGCTGAATTCATGTAGATCCTCCATTGTCATTATTTTTGTTTTCTTTATGTTCAGGAGCAAGCCTACCTTTGCCCTTTTTTTCCTTGACCTTCCTTAGTAATTGTTCCAAGTCCATGATGTTTCCCCCTAGTAGTATGGTGTCATCCACATATCTGAATTGTTAATGTTCCTTTCTTTTATCCTCACATCTCCTTCTCCTAAATCTAAACCTGCTCTTCATATGATTTTTTTCTGCATATAAGTTGAACCGGTAGGGTAATAGATTGCAGCCTTGCCCAACCCCCTTGCCAACTGGGAAACATTCTATTTCTCCATTTTCTGTTCTAATAGTAACCTCTTGTCCTAAGATTTATTGGCATATTTTAGTTAACACTGGAGTTGATACTGTCTGTGTGGACTGTAATAGTTCAACTGGAGTATCATCTGTTGGTGATTTATTCTTGCCAATTTCTCTTATTGTAACTTCCACCTCACTTTCTAGAATCTGGTGTTCAAAGTCGTATGCTTCTTCATTCCATGTGTTAATCATTTTTTCATCTCTTTTGTATAGCTCTTCTGTGTATTGTAATCAACATCTTATTTCTTCTTGGTCTTATTGTAGTATGTTCCTCTTCCTATCATAGAGCATCGCAGCCTCTTGTTTGAGCTTCCCTTGAGTTCTCTTATCTTGTGGAAGAGATCTCTCATTCTTCCTTTTTGGTTATTGTCTTCTATTTCTCTGCACTGATTGCTACAGTGGTCTTCTTTATGCTTGTGTACCATTGCTGAACAGCTGCAACCCTGGTTCTGGTTTTTGTTCCTATCTCATTTTTGTTTTGCTTCTCTTCTTTCCTTAACTGCTTGAAGCTAGATGGCCATCTATTGGGGATGCTCTGATTGGATTTCCTGCATGGCAGGGGGTTGGACTGGATGGCCTGTGCAGTCTCTTCCAACTCTATGATTCTATGACTCTATGATTCTAAGCATTTCATATGTTATACATTGTGTCTTCTTTTCCTTTTTGAACACTAAAAGTATGTTCTTGCATTCTTCCTTGATTATGTCCCTGCCTTCTGATCATAGTTCTTCTAGTTCCCAATTGATTATGCTGAATAGCACAAATCTATTTCTTACATTATAAATTCTTCTGAGATATTGTTCAGATCCAATTTTGATGTAATAATTGTTTTTGCTTTTTTTCTTCAGCTTTACTCTAATTTTTCATATAAGTAGTTCAAGTAGTTTCACAGTCTGCACCTGGCCTAGTTTTGTACAATAGTACACATACATTTTGTTGGGTTTTTTTACATTTTAAAAAAGCAAATGAAACATGCCAGCTTCTCAAAACCAATGTTCCCTTTCCTGTGAGCATGTATTTTCTGGTTCTGAGTGTTTGGGTATAAAATATGCTTCACTATACACTCACAAAAAATCCTATGGACATGGAGCATTTTAATCTAAAATACAGCGGAACTTCCAATGTATTTTTGGAAGTGAATAAGAAAATACCACAGAGCCCATTCTGGACAAGGTTTGATGATGATGATGATTTATAGCCCGCCCAATCACAAGGAATCCGGGCGGGTTACAACAATAAAAATAAAGAGAATAAAATAAAATACAAAAAATAAATGAAATACAATAAAATTAAAGAGAGCCAAGTGAGTACATTTACAGTTAGGCCCGATGGAAATTGAGCGTCTCTTTTTCACTCCCTCCCAGGTCTGATGATAATGATAATAAAACCAAACAAATTTAATCCAATCCAATCAATATCAAAAGTGATTTTAAAAAAAAGGTTCAATTTTTTGTAAGAAAGTCACAATGGTTTTTCGGGCTATGTGGCCATGTTCTAGATTTTCTTCTTGACGTTTCGCCAGCATCTGTGGCTGGCATGACAATTTTTCTAGTGGCTGCATACTGACATTGGACAATGAAAGATCAAAGGAGAACTTGACAAACACCTTTCCTCACTCACCACTAAGTCAGAAAGGTCAGTACCAACACAGCTTAATCCAAAACTCTTAATACAACATATGCAGTTACAGTAAAACAATATGCATTTGGATCAGTTCTGTCCCTCGAATCCCTGCATCCATTTATGATCATTCAGCTTTGGCTTACATATTTTAAGAAGACATTGTTGCCACTACCTCTGTAAATAAAACCCTGTGTTCAGATCCACACCTATCAAAGCTGTGGCTTATTTTTCCACTTCCATCTCTCTGGCAAAGCCAGTCTCTGCATCTGGAACACTGCATGAGAGTAAATAAGTCGGCCCTCCATTTTCATGGGGGATCCATTCCGGACCCCCCCCCCATGGAAACTCGCTGATATTCAAGCCCCATAGGCTTGAATGGTGGTACTTGTGTGCACCCCATTATGTCCCCCCTCTCGCCACTTGAACATAAGCAAGAGCATGAATTCCAAGGCCACACAAACAGAGGGGCGACTGTACATGAAAAACAAATGCATACAGGGTTAAACTAATGCTCCACTAGGAGATACTGAAACATTCATTCAGCTCTCAGTTACCAGTGCTACTGAGAAAAACTATGAGCAGCAAGACATCTAGAGAGAACCAGGTTGAGAAAGAATGTATTATATAGAAATAATGTACAAACTACAGGTTTGAAACTACAGTAGTCCCTACACATTTGCGGCTTTGACATTCACGATTTTGATTATTCACAAGGTCAAGCCACCATGTGTGTGCACACTCCTCCCTCCCAGGCTTTTCCTTGGCATCCACCCAACTGGGAAAGAGGCTTGGGAGGGTGTATCCATGCCACCCAAACCCCTTTCACAGGTGGATAGGTGCCTGGGGAAGGCAAGCTCTCTGTAGCATTGAAAAAGAGGTGGGGGAATTGTGCGCGCACTTCCCCCCCCTCCTCCAATGCCTCAGAGAGCTTGCTTGAGCTCTCTGAAGTATCAGACGAGGGGCAAGAGCACTGCACACAAGCAAGCTCTGAGTCATCTGAAGGAAGGCAGGGGATCCCCTGCCACCCTGGAAGGGCTTGAAAGAGTTTCTCCCAAACCTTTCCAGGGCAGGAGGGCCCAAAGGGAGGAAGCTCTCCCTTCCCCCAAGCCCCTGCTGCCCTGGAAATGCCTGGCAGGGGGGGGGGGGCAGGTTATTCACAGTTTTTTCACATTCACAGGGGTCTTGTTCCCCTAAGCCCTGCGAATGTGAAGGAACGACTGGATATTGGAAAAGAGCATCACATCTGTGAGTAAATTATATCTAGTTGTTGCTGCTTTAAAAGCAGCTTAGGTTTAGTACCTTTGCAGGTTCACATTGGTAATGGTGCATTATAAATGAAATACAGTCGCCCCTCCAAGTCTGTAGACTTGAAATCCACGGACTTGGAAATCCATGGCGGAGCAACTGCCACTAATGTGAATGGCGCTTGAATATGCACACAGTTTGGAACTCACCGGGGGTGTGTGCCCGGAACAGATTCTCCCTGAGTTCCAAGGGCCAACTGTAATTATTTTTATGTTAAAATGCTCTTGCAAATAAGCAACTTGTATATTAGCATGTTTTTCATAAGGTAATTTCACATGTAAAAAAAATGAAAGCAATATTCTAACATGTACACACTTTGTTCATATGAAACCTGAGACTGCACACTCACTTTGCTATATATCAGAGAAAATCCCACCATGCCTTGCAATTGGCCCTAGCTCTTCAACATGAATTTGTATAGAAAGCCAAAGAAAAGCAGAAGAGAAACAGAGCTACCTTTTTAAGATTATTTGAGAGTATAGTGGAAGCATATGCAGTTCTGTCTATAATATAAAAGCAGTTGAAGTTGCATGTGGTTATATGCTACTGAAACATCTGAGAACCTAGGGGAAGATTATAAACACCTTTTCTTGCCCAGTGACTCCTGTGTCTGCCTACAGAAATACATGCTATGAGAGACAGTAACAGCTTACTGGAGAAACATCATCCTGAAAATGGCTAATATCTGGCTTTGGCAACCATTTCCAGGTTGATGTCATTTCCTTTGTGATAGTCAAAGAATTGGCAGTTGAAACACCTGGGGACTAGGGGAAAACTTGTACATATTTGTGTTCTCCTGAGTAACTCAGTTATTTTATTGTTACAGTCGGCCCTTCTTATACATGGATTTTTTTATACATTCAGAGTTTGAAAATGTTCAAACCATTTTTATACATTCAAGCATCCAGAGTTTGAAAATGTTCAAAAAAAGTATAAATTTCCAATATCAAACCTTGATTTTCCATTTTTTATAAGGGACACCATTTTGCTATGTCATTATATTTAATGGGACTTGAGCATCCATGAATTTTGTTATCCACGGGGGATCTTGGAACCAAACCCCAGCGTATAACAAGGATCCATTGTATTTCCCCTATGCTCTGAGTTTTCTCAAATATAAGAGTTTGGGAGGTTTAAGATTAAAAAACAATTAATAAATTACTGACAAAAGGTAATGCAACAAGTCTGCCACTGCATGGATTATCTTTACCAAATTCAGTCTCTAATAGGGAGGCCTAACATTTAAATAAGGAAATGTGAACTTTGTATTTTGCTGCATGGTGAGTGCTCACATCTGCAGATGGTATTAAGGGTCATTTGAACATAACAGAACACATTTTCCCATACAATGAGCAGCAAAAATTACAGTCCACCCAGACCTGCCATCCATGGATTTGAGCATATGTGGATGGCAGGCCCACGGTGGGACGGCAGCAGAGGAGGAGGAGGAGGAGGAGGAGGAGGAGAAAGGAAAGGGAGGACAAAGAGCAGCAGGGCGATGGAGGAAAGTAAGAGGAGGAGGAGAAAGGTGGAGAAGGTGGGGAAGAGGAGGAGGAAAGAAGGAAAAGGAGGAGGAAGAGCTGAGAAGATGAGGAGGAGAAGGAAGAGGAGGACGAGGGAGAGTGGCGGAAGGGTGATGGAGGGGAAGAGGAAGAGGAGGAAGGCAGAGGAGGTGAAAGGAGGAAGAGTGGAGAAGATGAAGAGCAGGAGGAGGAGGTGGGAAAGAAGAGGAGGAAGAAGAAGAGGAGAAAGAACTGCAGCGGCGGCAATGGGGAAGAGAAGGAGGAGGAGGCAGGGAAGTGGAGGAAGAAGACGTACTTCCCCTGCTGCCTACCGCAGTGAGAAAGGCAAAGCTGGCATGGGGGGGGGGGGGCAAAGAGCCATTGTCCTCTATGGTGGCGCAGCTGCCTGCCCACTCCACCACTGATTACTATGAGGCTTGAGCATCTATGAATTTTGGTATCTGCGGAGGGGGGGATAAATGGATCCCCCACAGATACCAAGTATACATTGCTTTATTATATTTAAAACTTGCCAGAAATAAACAGCAAACTTTTTATTTCTGGCCAAATAGCACGTTAAAGCCTATTAATATGGCTTATACCAAATGTCAAATGCATACATTATCTAGTAAACCTGTATGTGCACCTCTGTTATATTATTTCCAGCAGTAAACTTAAACAGTGGGGACGAGAGGTTTTCACACAGGATTTGATACTTTAAAATCCTGGTCGCGTCAAAGCTCTCAGATGCATCCAAGCACATGTTTAATAACACATGTCTGTCTATTGATTGGACAAAAAACCTACAAAAGTAGACAGTGGCATTCAAGTCATAAAGCTGGAATTGCCTCAAGTGGACACAGAATTATGTTCGTTAGGGAAATGAACCAAATAGTCTCTTGAGCAAACGAATAAGCTATGTAGACACTGTATCCAATGTCACTTTTTAAAAAGTGTCTGCACTGAAGACACAAAGGATTATATACAATGTTACACAGCAAAAAAGTACAAAGGATGGCGTTATTATTTCACATGTCCTTATGCAGCCACTCTCCCAAAGTAACTAGCATTAGGAACACCAAGTCTGAGTCACAATGAGCTTTGTCAAGAGCTAGTGGAGGAACAACTACTGGTAGCACAATTAAGGTAATGATCTGATACTTGCTCAAACATAAATACAGGGTTTGCTCAAGTGTTAGAAGGTCTGAAGTAGTAGAATTTACACTACTGGCAAAGGCCTTAGATAATAAGGATAAGCAACTGTGATCCTCTATATATTTTTGGACTGCAATTTTCCTAATCCCTCACTATTGACTATCCCTAGTACAATAATTTCCAAAATACACCAAACAGTGAAACCTTTATTGGACCAACCAAAATGCACAAAATACATGATGCAAGCTTTCAAAGTTTCACCGGCTTCTTCATCAGGCAAAAGCGTTAAAAATCCAACAGGACAAAGAAAAAAAATGATGTTTAAGCCTACATTTTTTGTCAAGATGTTGTTATAATTGTTCTCAGTTAAGATGGTACAGGGTGATATCCATGTAAGGAGAGGCAACTCCTCCCTTTTGGTCATCTAGGCTCTGGGACACAAAGAGTTGTAAAGCCCAGGAAATAAAATTTAAACTTAATTAGTAGCACAAAAAGAAACCTATTGTATATACTCATGTATAAGTCTAGAAATTTAGGTCAAAAAATTGACCCAAAAAACTTGAGTCGACTTATCCATGAGTCAATGTAAGTACTGTATCTTAATTCTTATTTAAAAGAAGGAACCATCTCCTGGTGAAAAGCAAGATTATAGTATGTGAAGCACCAACCCTCTCTATTCTCTCATCCATCTTGCCTTAAGAGTAAGCACAAAGAGCTATGTCTGCTGGAATTTTATAAGTTCTTTGACATTGTTTTGCTTTGCTTCATCCTTTAGATCCTTTGCTATATGCCCCTAAATTTTACCCTCGACTTATCCACAGGTCACAGCAAAATCCATAATTTTGGCCCGAAAACTTGCCCTCGACTTATACATGAGGTCGACTTATAGTCGAGTATATACAGTACTCGCCTCAGACAGGACTGAGACAACCTGGATCTCAAAGAAGGTTTATTTTATATTACTAAATAGCTACATTAAGACAATGATGGGGTAAAGTACAAATCCTCTGTATCCAATCTATTTCCCTTTTCAAGAAATTCTAATCATTTTATGTAAGAACATTCTCTAGCTCTCAGAAACACAGAACCTTACAACAATGAGTCTGTTCTATGAAGTGATCAAGCAAGAGAACACCTAATTTTCTACTCTTGATATCCATAATATTACTAAAATGTTTTCTTATTATTTGACTATATATAATTTGTATGTATAAATTTTCTAACAAGTTATTTGACCAAGTGCCACACACATTATATAGCAGAACATAGCAGCATCAAAAATGGAGTTAACTAATCTGAATCAATGTAGGTTTTCTTAAATATTTAATGTCAACACATCTTCTAATTCCCTAAAATTGATTGGGCTCCAATTTGGTATGTTCAATATGTATTCAATAAAAAGAAGTATGTTGTCAGTTTTCTGTAATGCCATACTTCAGATAGTCCAGAATCATTAAGACATAAAAACTGACATGGTTCAGACAAACGTTTGAACACTCTTCTCTCCCTTAAATCTTGTGAAAAAGTAATGTATTTATGGTTACACTTTTGGGAGGTCATTTCTATTCCTAAAGGAATGATTGTGGAAACTGAAAAGCTATGCAGATAAGAAACGAGGATTCTTTAGCTACTCTTCATGTCTACAGATGTCTAGCCTTGAACCTGCTCTTTACATTAATTGACAGAAAGATGCATAGACGATTAAAATATTTGGTTGTAACCAACTGTGGTTTTGCATGGTGTAGAGCATTTGCACAAAGTGGGGCACTCAATTTCTACCAGTCTCACATACCCAATGCATCTGCCTATGTCCCCTGAAAGCTATTCCTGATGGTTGGGAACTACCAAGAATATTGGTAATACATTCTTTGCAAGGAGACTGCAAAAAGTAGGAAGGCAAATATACAGGAGACTAAAAACTGCTATGTAAAATGGCATTTATTATTATTATTATTATTATTATTATTATTATTATTATTATTAACCTTTATTTATAAAGTGCTGTAAATTTACACAGCGCTGTACATACAAATAAAGCATTAATATAATGCTTCCATCGTGTGGAACACCTTTCCACATGAGATCAGACATGTGCTTGTATTGCCCCACATGCTCACCGAAAGTATTTTTATACCAGCATTTCTTGTATGATAAAAGCCAAGTCTCACCTATGTTAATGAATTTTTTAAACTACATTTGTATTTGTATTTCGTTACTTTAATTTATGGGTACACTACTTAAAACCTTTGGCATAGCTTGGTTTATAAATTCTAAAAATAAATATAATTTATTTACAGTTGGAAACTACTTAAAGGAACACAACAAGGGCACAGGAGAAATCCACATTCAGGTAATGACAAATCTGTATCTCACTTGCCTCAGTTAATACCCAGAACACTGGGTCACCACTACTTCCATCATCTAAATTCATGAGCCCTGTGGAAAGAGAAAAAAACTTCTACCAAGCCTCTTCAGCAGTGCACCTGAGTCCTGATGGAAAGAAAAAGCAATGTCAGCCCAACAGAGCAATTCCTGGATGACAAAAAAGAAAGCTTTCTCCCCCACACACAGTTGTCATCACTCATCTTTACAGTCTGCATGTCTGCATGTCTCCTGAGCTGCCTGGTGAATTATATTTGCATGACTGTGCTTGTGCCCTGTGGGGAAAGGGTAGGCAATGGAGATAGAGAAATTGGAAGCCTTTCACATAAAAAAAAAACCTGGAGAGATTGGAGAAACAGAAAGCTGCCTCTCAAGTCCCTAATCCTACTAGATGGAGCAATGGTAGTAGAGCCTGCACTGACATTTGGAGGCAGTCTACTCCAAGGCAACATTTCTGTCCAGCTCTTCTTTGCACTGGTTGCACCCTAGGAGTACATTAGTGTGTCTCTGAACTACTACAAGCCACTTTACTCCACAATGGGGAATTGTGTTTAACTCCCTGTGATAAATGGGAATTCCTCCATATAAGAGAGCCTTCTCCCCTGAATAACAAAGGGTTAAATGTGAGGAATGGGTACTGTTACATTGTGAGAATTGACATCACTGGTGGTGAGATGGCAACTGTCCAATGAGATGGGCTGCTGACTTCAGCATGTCTGTCTGGTCTCAGGCCTGAGAGTCAATGAGGTGCTTCTAACCAGCAGAACTATAAATCCCATCTGATATAGGAGTAAGATTAGGAGCATGTACTAGTACTAGTCAGTGACATCGAATTTGGATTTATTTTACTGGCTTGGTTGAAATGATTGTACTTTAAATTTGTGCCCGGAAGACAAGCTGGTCCTTCATGTAATGTTATTCATTTTCTATAGAACTCCTTTAGTTAAAATAAAACTTTCCTTTAAAGTACTCTGACTCCTTTTCACATGCCTTAGCTTTGCTAGTTCTTCACTGGGTTTGCAAATACCAGTGAAATATCCCCAGCGACATCCCAATGCGTTGTTAAGGTGTAAGATGTTAATTATTGGATAGTGGCAGCGAGTTCTTTGGGTAAAAGGCTGTCTCAAGGGGTCCCATCCAGTTCAGCAAGAGAGGAGGGGGACCAGCAGGGAACTGTCACACTCCCAGATTATCTTAAATTTTAGAAGACAGTCCTTCCCAGCTGGATTGTAGTTAGATTCGCTGTGTGCTGGTAATATATACATATCAGTAGGCTGGTGATTTGTAGACTTGACTGCCTGCAGACCATTTGCACACACATTGCTGCCATATGTGGGGGGTGGGGGAGGCTCCACAATCGAGTTTCCATGAATGAGAAGGGTCCACTGTTCATCCTACTCTTGTATCTTACCAACATTTTGTTTGCTCATTGAAGATTATCTTACTATTATCTCCTGAAAGCCTTCAAAATTACAAAGGTACATTTGCTATTCTACCTTGTATTCATTTTACATCCCAATATGCTTTTGAAAAGTTCTACATCTCAGACAACTGACCTGGAGTGGATGTGTTTGCATCATATTGTTAATAGGGCAGGAGAGTCTGGAAACAGAAGGAAAAGACAACAGAGCTCTAGTTACTGCCCCCAAGTAAGGGCACAGTGGACAGCATTATAAGGAGTTAGAAGCAAGACAAGACCATTGAAAGATCTATGTGATGATTTTACTGCTACCATCTGACAAGCAATGCAATACAACAAATCCTAAATATTTACCCCCAAAAAAAGGGTAACTGAAATCAATACAGTCTACATATAAGTCAACATATATAGGTTTGCACCATTAGTAGCTTTACACCTGGGCAGTGTTTTCCCAACATAAGCTTTTGTCAGTTGGATAGTTTTGATCTCAGAAGACTGTAGCCTTTACATGACAAACAAAATTTTCACCTTTGCATGTTTTATTTCATTGCATTTCTGAGAGGAATAAACCTATTATCTGTTGGACAGATTTCCGTCCACTGTTCAGATGTTAAAGAAAAAGAGCATTAGGAAGAAGAGGAAACTGAATTCCACTCCACAAATCACCTTAGCAAAGGAACTTTGAATAATGGTATTTTGAAGCTAACCACCAAGCATCATGAGACTATTCTGGTTTGCTCAGAAATAAGTGCCACTGTCTTCAGTGAAAGTTATACTGAAACAAGTATACCTACAACTGTAGATTCAGTCAGTCTATAAGGACTGCAAGAACACTATCCATCAAGCGTAAGATGCCCCAGGGCTACATCCCATCCTCTTTATTATTTCTCCCAATTACTTTATTTGCTTATTTTGCTTTTGTATCCTCTTTCTCCGTTAGAATGCAAAGCAGCTTACAGAATATTAAAATGTAGGCATAGGTCAGTTAACAAAGACTGTGATAAAGAATGTCCTTTTTACAAAGTCTTTTTATGACCTCCAGACCCCACCCTTCTCCTTATTGTCTTCTCGCTAGCTGGAAGGGTGTTTTTTTAAGCAGCATCAACACTGGGAAGTTGAAGGCGGTCTGGGAAAATACAGACTTTTAGTGTCAGGTTGCAAGTTGGTCTTTAGTAAGTAATGTAATAAAAGTTTGAGGTAGGCTAGTATGGAGGTACTACTGTAGCTGATCCTACTGTAACTCTGTGTTACAGCAGGCACAGTAAATAGGGTCTATGTATAGAATCCCTCGCTGAGCATGTGTAAACAGTGAAACAGAGAAAAATAGGGAAATCAGACATGTCTGCATCACCAACTATAGCCTTATGCTAAAAAAGCACAATAACCAGGAAATTATAAGAAAAGTGGAAGCTAGTAAAGAAAAAGTCATTCCCTAGATGTATTTTGGAAGAATGTTTTGAAACATCTCTAGAAGGATCAAAATTTTCTGTTTACTTCTGCATGCTTCACCTGACCTGGCTGTTTCATTTCACAAGTACAGTGCACCCGCATCATATGCGGGTGTGCTATATGTGGACTTGAGCATATGCTCAAACCTGTGTAAAGCTGTGCGGGAGCGCGTGGGGTGGCGCATCTCATTGGAATGAATGGGGTGCACGCCCATGGTGTGCGTGCGCTGCCGCATGAACAAGCCACATTCATAGAGCTTGAGCATGTGTGGAATTCGGCTTATGCGGGGGGGGGGTCCAGAACGGATCCCCCGCGTAAGCTGAGGGTGTGCTGTACATACTGCTTGTTTTGGATAAAACATCTGCTGCAACATGTTGAATTGTTTTGTTCGTTTGCTGGGCTGGAATCTTTTTCTATTCTTTCCGTATTATCTCTGCCTCTGGTATAAAATTTTCTGTTAAAATAATATCCAGAAACATATCTGTGCTGGCAGAGGAATTCTGGGACATTTTTTGCAAGAGAGGACCCTGGTTTTCTGTGTCCACTTTGCTTGGGTAAGAGCTTAACATTTTAAAAGTGTGAGCCAAAAGTGTGAGCCATTTCTTTGGTCACTGGGAGGAGGAGGAGCTAGAAGACTCATTCTACAGAAGTGCTGGCAGAGGCGGCGCCTAACGGCGTGTGAATTTTTCTTTTCTTTTCACATTCATTTATTTTTATATTCAAGGAGGGCTTGGAGTACAGAGGAGAAGTTCACCTGGGCACAGTGTTAGAGGACATCTCCTTCAATTTTGCACTTTACTTTTCACTACTCCCTTAAGGGGCTTGTGGGGACTTACTCAGAGGAAGTGAGTCAGAAACTTGCCTCTGGAAGGAGCTAGTAGACAGAAGCTCTGTACATAACTAGAGTCCCAGTTGATTGAGCTCACTAACAGAGTTTGGGAACAAAGGCCAGGCCCACAGGGGTTCTTTATACTGGTGTTTAACAGGGGAAGCCCACAGTCTTATTCAGTGCCTCCTTAAGACTTTTCAGTATGGACACCGAGGGACCTGCTGCAGTCACCTGCAACACTTGTGGGATGTTTGTCTTCTTGCCCACAAATGTGGGGAACTTCACCTGCACTAAGTGCAAGTTGGTAGCCCTCTTAGAAGAGAAAGTACAGCAGCTGGAGGCCCAGATAGCTACACTTCAGAATCATAGGGAGCAAGAGGTTTTCCTGACCAGAACGGACCAGACGGTCCTGGACAGGAAACACACAGAGGAAGTTGCTGGGGAGGAGGAGGTCTCTTCACACACAACAGAAGTAGACAGTTGGAGGAATGTCACACCACAGAAGTAGGGAAACCAGGGAACATTCTGTGAGCTTGCAGCTGCAGAATCTATTTGATCAAGGATGATGAGGAACAGCAGCAGGGACAGACTTCGGGGACAGAGCAGGGGACCCTGAGAGTACCACCAGAGGGAACAGCCGCTGCTAAGCCTCGGAGGAGGCGTGTGGTGGTCATGGGGGACTCCTTGCTGAGAGGAGACAAGATGTCTTGGGAGGTGTACTGTCTCCTTGGGGCAAAGATCCATGATGTGACAGAGAGGCTGTCAAGCCTACTGACCGTTACCCCTTTCTTTTGGTTCATGTAGGAACCAATGATACTGCAAGGCACAGTCTTCAGACTATCATAAGGGATTATGAGGCTTTGGATAGGAAGTTGAAAGAGATGGATGCACAGGTTGTCATCTCATCTCTTCTCCCAGTCGAAGGGCATGGTCCAGGAAGGGAGAGGAAAATAGCAGAGGTGAATAAGTGGCTCCACAGATGGTGCCACCAAGAACTATTTGGATTTTTGGATCATGGTCTGAGGTTCCATGAGGAGAGACTTCTGCAAGGGAAGGGTTGCATCTCACACCAGTTGGCAAAAACTTTTTCGCCAATAGTCTCAAAAATTTGATAAGGAAGGCTTTAAACTGAGTTATGTAGGGGAGGGAGACAATATTCTGGAAGGCAAAAGGGCTGGAGAAAATAGTCAAACTGTCATAGAGGATACAAGACAAACAGTGCAAGGACCCAACAGTGGGAGACAAAAAAATTTGAACAGGCAGGAAGTAAAGGGGACCCATGGTGTGTGATGTCTCTATACTAATGCACAGAGCATGTGAAATAAGCAAGATGAGCTTGAACTCCTAGCACAACAAAGTAAATATGATATAATAGGCCTCACCAAAACCTGGTGGGATGAGTCTCATGATTGGAATATAGAAATAGAGGGGTATAACCTTTTAAAGAGAAACAGGCCTAACAGGAAAGGAGGAGGAATAGCCTTATATGTCAGGGACATTTACACCAGTGAAGAGATCCAGGACATCAATCCTGGAAGCCAGGTGGAAAGCATCTGGATAGAGGGAAACAACAGGGATGTTACTGTGGGAGTCTACTACAAATGGAAGTCAGATGGAAGAAGTGGATGATGTCTTTCTAGAACAGATGACCACACACTCAGAAAGGAGAGATGTAGTAGTGATGGGTGACTTCAACTATCCTGATATTTGCTGGAAGTCAAACTCAGCCAAATCCTAAAGGTCTAGCAAATTTCTCACTGGTCTTGGAGACAATTTCATTGTCCAAAAGGTGGAAGAGGCAACAAGGCGATCAGCTATTTTATATCTGATCCTAACCAACAGGGATGACCTAGTTAATGGAGTGCAAGTGGTGAGATCCTTAGGTGGGAGTGATCATGTACTCCTGGAGTTTGTTATACAATGGAAAGGAGAAGCCAGGCATAGTCAGGCATGCATTCTAGACATTAGGAAAGCTGATTTTAGTAAACTTAGAGAAATACTGGGGGTGATCCCATGGTCAGGGATACTAAAAGAGAAGGGAGTTCAAGATAGATGGGAGTTTCTCAAGGAGGAGATACTGAAGGCATAATTTCAAACAGTTCCAATGAGGAAGAAAAATGGGAGATGTCTCAAGAAACCAGGATGAATGACTAAGGAACTTTCAACTGAGCTAAGTTTTAAACAGAACATGTATAAGAAATGGAAAAATGGGGAAATTACCAAAGAGGAATTCAAACAAACAGCTAGCACATGTAGGGGCAAAGTCAGAAAAGCTAAAGCACAGAATGAACTCAGGCTTGCTAGAGAGGTTAAGAACAACAAAAAGTGCTTTTTTGAATATGTCCGCAGTAAAAGGAAGAAGAAGGAAATGGTAGGGCCACTGGGTGGAGAAGATGGCAAAATACTAACAGGGGACAGAGAAAAGGCAGAATTACTCAACACCTTATTTGCCTCAGTGTTCTCAGAAAAGGAAAAGGGTGTTCAACCTGAGGATAAAGGAGCAGAGGACAGAACAGAGGAATTTCAGCACAGAATATGTAAAGAGATAGTACAGGAATATCTGGTTAATCTAAACGAATATAAATCTCCAGACAAACTACATCCAAGGGTACTGAAATCACTGGCAAATGTAATATCGGAGCCATTGGCAATAATCTTTGAGAACTCCTGGAGAACAGGAGAAGTCCCAGCAGACTGGAGGAGGGCAAACCTTGTCCCCATCTTCAAAAAGGGGGGCGGGGGCGGGAAAGGATCCCAACAATTATCATCCTGTTAGCCTGACATATATACCAGGAAAGATTCTGGAGCAGATCATTAAACAGAGAGTCTGTGAACATCTAGAAAGCAGTCAACACGGGTTTCAGAGAAAGAAGTCATGCCAGACAAATCTTTTTTTTTTTTGGATAAAATTACCAGCTTGGTAGACGAAGGGAATGCTGTAGATACAGTATTATCTTGATTTCAGTAAGGCTTTTGACAGGGTTCCCCATGACATTCTTGCAAACAAGCTAGTGAAATGTGGGCTAGACAACGTAACTGTTACATGGATTTGTAACTGGTTGACCGGCCGAACCCAAAGGGTTCACAATAATGGCTCCTTTTCATCCTGGAGAGAAGTGACCAGTGGAGGCCCACAGGGTTCTGTCCTGGGCCCAGTGCTGTTCAACATCTTTATCAATGACTTGGATGACAGAATCAGGGGCATACTTATCAAATTTGGAGATGACACCAAATTAGGAGGAGTAGCTAATACCCCTGAGGACAGGATCAAATTTCAGAATGACTTTAATAGATTAGAAAGCTGGGCCAAAGCTAACAAAATGAAATTCAACACGGAGAAATGTAAAGTACTGCACCTAGGGCGGAAA
The DNA here is from genome assembly GCF_019175285.1 of Sceloporus undulatus. Classification (NCBI taxonomy): domain Eukaryota; kingdom Metazoa; phylum Chordata; class Lepidosauria; order Squamata; family Phrynosomatidae; genus Sceloporus; species Sceloporus undulatus. The sequence goes on along the minus strand of NC_056525.1, from coordinate 202,170,087 downwards.
ACTGAAATGAACAGATATAGGATGGGGGACACCTGGCTGAACGAGACTACGTGTGAAAGAGTCCAAGTAGACCACAAACTGAACATGAGTCAACAGTGCGATGCAGCAGCTAACAAGGCTAATGCAATTTTAGGCTGCATCAATATAAGTATAGTGTCTAGATCAAGGGAAGTAATACTCCCACTCTATTCTGCTCTGGTCAGGCCCCACTTGGAATATTGTGTCCAGTTCTGGGCACCACAATTTAAAAAGGATGTTGAGAAACTGGAGCATGTCCAAAGGAGGACGACCAAAATGATGAAGGGTCTGGAAACCATGTGCTATGAGGAACGCCTTATGGAACTGGGGATGTTTAGCCTGGAGAAAAAAGGGTTAAGAGGTGACATGATAGCCCTGTTTAAATTTTTGAAGAGATGTCATATTGCGGAGGAAGCTAGCTTGTTTTCTGCTGCTTCAGAGACTAGGACCCAGAGCAATGGATGCAAGCTACAGGAAAAGAGATTCCACCTCAACATTAGGAGGAACTTCCTGATAGTATGGGCTGTTCGACAGTGGAACAAACTCCCTTGGAGTGTAGTGGAATCTCCTTCCTTAGAGGTTTTTAAACAGAGGCTGGATGACCATCTGTCAGGGATGCTTTGATTTAGATTTCCAGCATGGCAAGGGGTTGGACTGGCTGGCCCTTGCGGTCTCTTCCAACTCTATGATAGACTTTGCTAAGTGAGGTATATCTGTATTTAATTAAACATAATACAGTCCTCCCTCTGTTCTTGCGGTCTTCGGACTCGCGTCCCTTGCCTATGTGTGAGGGACGAAGAGCAATGGGGCTTGAATATAAGTAAAACTCTGTTTTTGCAGAAGGGTCCAGGACAGATCCCTGCCAAAATAGAGGGGCGACTGTAATTACAATTTACCTTATACATTAAAAATCATTATTATGCTGTAAAGCACCTTAGTAAATGCATTAAAACATTAAAATTCCAGCTTGTCCATTTCTATCAGGTCAGTCTGGAACAGCCTGTTCTGAGTAAAAAGACCTTTAGAACCTTTAGGAAAAGAACAAAACAACTAAAGTGAGGGGAGCTACCCTAATCTCCCTGGGATAGTCATCAAGAAGGCCACTACCACGTCCCATTCAAATACGCTCGTCCCTCCACATTTGCGGCTTTGACTTTTGCAGATTTGATTATTCACAGATGTTATAAATATATTTTCTCTAGGCATATCTAGGTCCTACTGCACAATTCTATGGTGAACTTTAACCAAAAGTAGCACTGAAGGACCTGGAGATTCCTAGAGAAAACACTCCCCTAGACATTTGTAGCTCCTCCAGTGCAATTCTATGGTCCATGTCTGGAAGATGTTGACCACAGAGTTGCACTGGAGGACCTAGAGGTTCCTAGAGAGGTGTTCTCTTCGGTAAAAACATAGTTTTTGTTATTTGCGGTTTTTCCACATTCACAGGGGTCTTGTGCCCCTAAACCCAGCGAATGTGGAGGGACGAGTGTGCATCTCTGAAGGCAGAGTTTTCTTTGCAGATTTTAAAATTTATCATATAGAGATATACAGTCCTTAAGATAAACAGGAATTATACAAAGCTTTGTAGGGCATAATCAGCATTTTGAATTGTAATTAGAAACAGAACATAGTCAGTAGAGTTCTAACAAAGGCGTTTTGCATTTCCTGTAATCACTCCCAGAGAACAGTCTGGTTTTGTATTAGGTGTAGTTTCCAAACACTATTCAAAGGCAGCACCAAACAGAGTACTCAGTACAGTACTATTAGGCATGCTGTGAGGAGGAATGGGCAAAGAAGACATGAAGAAATTGGTCGGTTGAAGTGACTTAGGTGTATTTGTTTTTGTTTGTTTCCTAATTCAGGTAATAAAATTACTTGACTGACTTTGGGCACTTGATATCACACACTCTGCATTGGGAGCTCTTGCTCTGCCTAAGGCAGCAAAATCTCTTTAGCTGGCATTTTCCTCTCCCTAGTCCTCCATTATTCCTTCACATGCCCTTGACACACTTTTCACAAGTATGGAGAGACTAGAATATTGCACCACTTTACTAAAAGAGTTGTCTTCTGAATCCAGGATGCACAAGAAGACCACAATGGTGATGGAAGATTTGTCCAACTTCATCTGTGTGTTCAGGTTAAGTTGTTGTTGTTTTTTAAATACAGAGATCGCCATGGTTGCTATCCTTCTGAGTGAGAATAGCAGCCCTGTCTCAATTTCTCTGTACATTCTAGCATCAGTCTGAAAATATAGATTATCATATATAGAGCTAACAATGCTGTTCTGCTTTTTCTATGTAATTCTGTAGCCAAAAAGAAAATAGGTGACAGCAATGTGTGAAACAAAACAAGGTTCTGTAGCAGCTTCACTTCACTTCATCTGCCAATTTTACCTATCTCTTTTACAAAGATACAGAAATAAAAGAAAAAATGGCAGTTACAGTTTCAAGGTATGATCCTCAAGGATCCAAAGGAGACTGGGCCCAGATTGCAAAAGAACTTCACTGCTATCTCCGCCTCCATTTTAAAAAACTGCTTTCTGCACACACTCAGTTTCAAATTAAAACAACCATGATGCATAATGGGTGGCATTCTTCATAGCTATGGTAGACCATCTCATGTAGTTATAAGAAAAGCAGCCTTTCCTGACAATATCAGCTCACTACAGTTAATTCATGTTCTAACTTCAAAGTTCTACTACTGTAACAGGTTCCATATAGTGATGCCTTTGAAAGTGTTCAGCAATTTCACCTTGTACACACTGCAGCTGTAAAGCACTGGCTAGATAGATATCTAATTCTACTTGCATTGGTTTGCTGTTTATTTCCATACTAAATTAAAGAGCCTGGTTTTCACCTATAAAACACCATAAATGGATGGAAACATTAAGGACAGATTTCTTCCATATATTCTCCTGTCATGTTTGCTCAGCTTTTGAGGCCTGGCTCTAGATCCCATTGTAAAGTAAAATGTGCCAGGTACCCACTAGGAGATGGACCTTTATAGAAATGGCAATCACTCTGAAGAGCCCAAATGCACAACACCCAAATGCCCTCTATAGTGAGATTCATCAAGTTCAAACACTTTATCCTATCAGGTATTTGGCCATACAATAAGTGGCCAAAACAATGAGTGTTTTTTTGGCGCTTCTCCTAAGTTTTGTTATTTTACTCTATAACTGAAGCTGATTTGCTTTTGCTGTTTTATTTCTGTAATTTCCTAATAAATCTGTTTTCATGTATTATTTACATTTATTATGTGAGCCACTTTGAATTAAGCAAAGTAAAATATAAGATGTTCAATATGCTAGCAGCCATGAACCAATCCTGCACTTCCCAGCAACTTCACCTTTCTTTTCCATTAGAATAGCACTGTGACAGCTACTAGCCATTATACTACCCTTATTCTCTTTAACAGAGGAACAGAGACTTGTCAGACAGAAAAGTGCTGGGAAACACAATTGGAAGCATAAAGAGCAGTTAAAACTTGGTGAATACTAGTGCACAAATTCAGAATGTGACCTTATTTAATGAAATGATAGATTCTGTTCCAATCCCCTTTCCTAATGGAAAAAAAGAAAGCCTGATAAGAAGAAGCAAATGGGAATTCCTCCATTCCTAAAGCAGGGTTATTTTCCTGGATGAATGCCAGCACTTGCCCCTCAGAGGAACTTGTCTCAGAGGAACTGAAAAGAAAGGTACTTGATGACTCTAAAGTGAGAAAATATAGGCACTGGATCTGAGTAGTGCTAACACCCCTTTGTTGTATGTACCTTAAAGTAGTTTCCAATTTATGATGATGCTAAGGCAAATCTATAATGGGGCATTCTTGGCCAGGGATGTTCAAGAGGAAGTTGCCTCTGTCTTCCTCTGAGGCTGAAAGACTCCAACTTGTTGAAGGTCAACCAGTGAGTTTCCATGCCTAAATCTGTATCCACACTGCAAAAATAATCAAACTGACACCACTTTGACTGCCATGGCTCAATGCTATGGCATTTAGGATTTGTAGTTTTATGAGATATTTAATCTCTGTCAGAGAGCTCTGGTGGCACAACAAACTATGAGGATTCAATAGCATTGCCATGGCAGTTAAAGTGGTATCAACCTGGATTATTTCTGCACTGTGGATGCAGCCATAGTATGGATTTGATTCTAGGTCTTCTGGAGACCCAAGTTGAACACTCAACACAATGTATCATCTCAAAATGCATCAAAGGATGTTGGCTGCTTTGAATTCCTTCAAGTCTTTCTCATCTTGCCTTATCTCACCACCCTCACGCCCTCTGTAAATTCCCTATCTGGGCACACTGGGGAACAAAGAGGAGCCATAAATGAAAGAAATAAAATAAAATCTTGCAGGAAAAAAAGGTAATTTGTTTTGCAATCTCATGTGATTACTAGTTGCTATACATGTAAGATACAGGAGAAACAGTGACCCATGCCAAGGAGGAACCCATTCAACAGCTGGTCCTGCTATTGAGTTGCATGGGGAAGATAGCCTGAAGATTAAGGACTGCTCAGCTTTATTCATACAGAACAATATAAAGCAATTTTATGTTGCCTTTAAAAAAATCAAATTTCAATTTGCTGAGTAAAAGAGAAACTTTAAAAACAATACTGCATTAAAAATACTACCATTTTCAACTAGATTAGTAACCACTATCAGTTCAGTATACAAGATTTAGAAAACTCAGGGTAAGCTTAGCTCATTAGAGAAGCGATCAGACTGACTTTACATTGCTTACACCATAAAAATGCTTTGCTGTAGAAACATTAGCTACCAAGAAGTCAAAGGAGACATCAAGATCTGGGGTTGTTTTCAAAAGCCTTAGCTGGAGTGCTAAATATCCAAAATACATCTGCTAAAATGCAAGGTACTTGAAAATTTAAAGTACTTCTCAAGAACAAAATGAGCAGCAAAATAAACTTAACTTGCTATCCATTTCTAGCTACCGAACCACTGAATATGCAACAGCTATGTCAAAATGACCAGAACAAAATGAAGTGTGATGAGAGGGAAAAGTTGTATTGCTGCCAACAAACATCAAAATCTCCAAGCAATTATACTGCTGTATAAAGCTGACACTAAACCAGATTCACAACACAAGGCCAACAGCCACATACTGAGGAAAACTGGGGATTGGGGGGGCGGGGGGAGAGACAAAGCACAACTTATTACTCTCATTACAGGAAATGAGTTTGTACACTTACAGCATTTGTCACTCATTAACAAAGTCATCTGGCATTTCCTACCTCTTTTGCCTTTAAGAGATATCCCAAAGTCAACTCTTTTCATACTGTAAAGAATGATATTGTCCACTGTCACCATCACGTTACGTAGGGGACTCTCCTTAAACAGCCCCTCCTGAACATACTATGAACATTCTTTTCTTTTCAAGCTTAGCAAGGGCTGCAGCTGAAAATAATTTATATGTTCTCTTTGCAAGAGCTCAATATATGTGATTGGGAGGAAAACATATCTATCATGAATAAACTTGAGCACAAAAACAAGCTGAGTGTCACAGGACACAAAAGAGCAGAGGTCACAATAGTAAGCTGGAGGCTTTGCACTCGGCTGTAGCTGCTAACGCATGGCTGCTTCATTCATTTTCTGGCATACAAAACAGATGCATTAAGCATAACTCACATTTAATATACTGTAATCCAATATGAAACAAATAATAAATTTGACAAAGTCTCAGATATTAGACTATTATGAGTACAGCTAAGTTACAAAGAAAAACTCATGACAGTATGTTTTATCTGTTCTTAACAATTTTCTACATAGAAAGAGTACTAAAGACTATCTTTTCATTAAGTACAATCACAGAAGCTTCACATATTTTATTTGATTTCAGTTTATGTCTTTGAAGGGGTTTTTTTGTACAACAGCTTTCCTACATTCTAGAAGGCAACCATAAACATTTGTACAGAAGCCAAATACCCACACTTACTAATACATCAGTAAAATATAAAAGGGTGGCTTAAACATGACCATTTGGGAAGAACTGCCATTCTGCCTTTATGCAAAATACTTGCTCGATTTTGTATTTTTCATTCAAATGATACAACTAGTACAAGTGTACAACTTGAATCTTGAAGCCAACTAGACAAGCTATCATATTTTGAGAGAACATACAGTACTGTATTTTACAGACTACAGACTAGAAATGGTAACTAAACAGAGAAGCAGGGAATGGTATGGGGAACTGCAAGTCACAACCATTTTTATACTGGAAGCCTACTGGCAAACATAAGTCTTACTATAAAAAGAAAGAAAAACTGCTTATAACACTAACCACAGGAGGGACTACTTTAAATGAGAATTTAGGTGACACTTTTGTCATTGGCATGATAGATTATAGTCTAGCAATTGCATCTTAACACTAGTAACATTTGTAGGAACTCTTTTAATAAGAACCGAAGTAAACCAAATTAATTAGCATCAGTTTCCTTTAAGTATATAATTAAGTTAGGACCAATTTATGCATCATAAAAAGTTCCCAACACACATCATAAAGAGTTCTCCTACCTATGAGGAGCTCTACTGCACTGATATCTCACTGAGAGAGCACTTAATGTGTGTATTTTTAAACCACCAACATGATTGTTGTTTCCCTAGACAATAAGTGAAATGGCTAGTGTACCATCCAAAGGGCCTTGTCCAGAAGCATACATGAATCAATGACAAAAAAACCATAAAGACACATGCAGGGTTTATTTTCTATCTCTGAATGAACTGGGCTCCAAAACTTTGGAAGAAACTCGGAGAGAAAACTACTATTTCATACATGTGTTAAAATGTGTCAAGAATTTAATGAACTGGGGTCCAAAACACACTGTAGAAATATTCCAGTTTGAGACAACTTTAACTGCCCTAGCTCAATGCTAGGGAATTCTGGAAACTGTAGTTTTATGAGACATTTAGCCATCTCTATCAGAGCTATGGTGCCGCAACAAACTACAATTCCCAAGATTCCCTAGCACTGAGCCAAGGCAGCTAAAGCAGTTTCAGACTGGATTATTTCTGCAATGTGTTTTGGACCTAAATGACTAGCTGAGGTTAAATCAGTCTATCTTACACAATATCATACAACTGTTTTAACTAATGATGTCACTAAACTTTACAGATATTAAAAAGCTCAAGTAGCAACACATACTGAACATGTCATGGGAAGGATTAAAAGGCCAACTGTACTATCTTACCATAGGTGACCACATTTAATAAAATCTCTAAAAAGTGATTTCCCCCCAGTTACTGGCTACACAGTGGCTGCATTCTCCCAAAGAGGGAAGACAAAATGGAAGAGCTTTGAGCTCACAGTCCATTCATTCTTGCCTTGTCTTTGCCCACTGCTGTTAACTGCTAAAACCAAATGGCTCTTTGGAGGTATGTCATTTGAACTGAGGGTCCTCGCTTCTTGCTCTCTTTACAACTCAATACACAAACCAGGATTTCTTCTTGACTTATGAATACTGGCTTGCAAATGAAACAAAAACCAAAGATGTCCAACTATGCGATCACAGGGAAAAGAAAATCAAGGCACAATGAACATAGGTTACAGATTTAGATAATCAATCATTGTATGCATAGGCAATCAGTATTCATCAACTGCCATAAACACAATATCAAGAATATCAAATTAATATATCACAGAAGAAGTCAATTTCTTAAGTATCAATAATGAATATATATAGCACTAAACTTGCTAGTCTGCCTTGTGCACATGCCTGTATAGCAGGGCTGGCCAAAGTTTGGTCCATGGTTTGCATACAGTCCTTGGGACCCCTAGGTGCAGCCTGCAGGACCCACAGAAGCCCCTCAAAATCACCAGAACATCCAAAATGTTCTCTTTCCATTTTGGGGCTGGTTTTAGGGTGATTTTTTGCCTCCCAAGGCAACTCAAATCTCCCAGGTTTACATAGAACATAGCTACCACTCAAATCAAATAAACTTGATCAAACATGCAAGATCCTTTACATCAGTAAAGTCTATTACAGAGAAACATCCTCCCCACCCCTTGGCAACTCCCTGGAAAATTATGGATCAGGACCTCTGCATCTTTTTTCTTCAGAAATATGACAGTTATACGTAGGGATGCCATAACCCGGCGGCTCCCGTGACAATCACGCTTTTGGGGGAACCTGACCCGGCCAGGTTCCCCCTAAATCCTGGGTTTGGGCCCGGCCTCTGGGCCGGGCCCACTCATGCAGCCATTGCCGCAGCCGCTAATGCAGCTGGCGCTGGCCGGCCACCCACCTCCTCCTCCTCCTCCTCAGCCGCGCCGCCCTCCTCCTCCTCCACTCCTCCTTCTTTTGTGCAGCTGCTGTGCCGCCTGCAGAACTTGCTCAGGCAGCAGCTGACAGAAGCATGCGCTCACCCCTCTTGCGCACCTGCGCACGGGGCTTAAAAAGGAGCGCACATCCCCGAAGCTGTCTGGCCAATGGCAGAAGAGCGGGGGCTGGCCTGTTTCCAGCCCCAGTCTGCCACTGGCCAATGAGCTTTGGAGGAAGAGGAGGAGGACAGGGAGGAGGAGGACCGAGGAGGATAGGCCTCTGGGCCAGGGGGAGGGAAAAGCACCCATTTCCTGGTGCGAAATTCAACCAACGATGAGGAGGAGGAGGAGGAAGAAGAGGAAGAAGAGGAGGAGGAGGAAGTAAGAGGAAGAAGGGGAGGAGGAGGAGGAAGAGGATGGGGAAGAAGTAAGAGGAAGAGGAGGAGGAGGAGGAGGTGCCCATTTCCAAAGGTTTATTTCCCTCAAAGTGTCTTTTTTGTGTATTTTTGGTGCTTTTAATGCTAACAGGTCTGCCTTGTTTTAAAAATGATAGTGATGATGATAGAATGGAGGGGGGTGGTTTGAGCAGAGAGGGAAGTACATTTCTGCCATCTGTCTCAGAATAATGCCAAAATGTCCTCCATTTTGAGCATGCCTAAGAAACATGCATTTATATTAACATTTTTTTAAAAAATCATCAAATTTTTTCGTGTGTCCTCCATTTAAAAAAAAGGTCCTACATTTGAAAATGTTGCCCTACATTTGTCCCGGTTTGGAGATCCTGACTTATGGCAACCCTAGTTATACGAAGCTTATCTTTAGAAAACTCCGTAAGACAATTAAGCACCTTCCTGTAGAACACACTATATATATCTCTATGGTTGGGTAAGAATTCTTTGGCTTCTACAATTATAGTTCACAGATTCCATAATTTTCACTTCTAAGACATGTCCTGACACAATCCCAGTTCCAATGCATTCTCGCTGAATAAAATAATGAAAGAAGAGTAATTGCACCAAACTGAACAAATAAGTCCATAAAGTAAGGAGCTCTATAGACCGCCCCCAAGAGGTGACCTGCAGCCACCCCTTTTCGCACCGGATCAGGGCCATGGCAACCTCACGGCCCCGACGCAGCCTTCTGAGGGGCATAAAAAGGAGCTGCAAAAAGCGGCTCCTTTTGTGCCCTCAAAAGAGCATCATAGCCACCACAGTGTGGCTATATGGCACCTCTTCGGCACTGCATCATCTGGACGCAGCACCAGAGGTGCACCATTATGCCGCATGCTGTCTGGAGCGGCATGCAACATCAGGGTGCCCTAGGGGGCGGTGTCAGGCATGCGTTGTCAGGGCGCTGCGCCCCAACTCTTCCCCCAGGCCGGCCTTTCAGGCCAGTCTGTAAAGGCCCTAAGTCATTTTTGTAGATTAAAACATTCTGCCTTCATCAGCAGAAATCATTTGGCTAGTAAGAAAAATATTGCTTTCAACTTTATCCATTCCCTTTTACAGTACCACCAGCTCACAGGAGCAGTTTATTTCATATTACACACCAGAACTGAAGGTAAGATGGGAATTTTAAAAGTGTAACACAAGTTATATTACCAAATAACCACTAGTAGAGACATGTGGTCCCACAGCTTCCAGAATATCACTTATCAGGGTAATAATCCTTACAAATCCCTACTCATAAGATGACTTATAGGTGGCATCTCTTCCCACAAAGAATTTCGCTAATGTACAAAAATATCAAACCGGAGTGTTGGAAATGTATGAAAACAACAGGGACTTATTTCCACATGTGGTGGACTTGTAAAGTAGCTAAGCAATATTGGTTAAATGTGTATAAATAACTAAAGAATTACATATCCAAATCCCATTTCTCCCAGAGACGTGTTTGTTAGGTATGTTTGAGAAAGACCTGGGGAAAAAACATGGTAGACTTCTGTTTTATTTACTTACATGTGCCAGAACTGTCTATGCAAGCTTTTGGAAATCGAATCAGGTACCATCTACCAAGAAATGGCTGATGAAGGCGTTTGAGATGGCTGAAATGGACAGAATGACTTGTTGGATAAAAGAGAAAAATGAAGAAGTTATAAAAGAAGAATGGGAACCGTTTTATCTTTTCTTAAAAAGAAAATGGAATAATGTTGTACTGATATGATGTAACAGGTTTTTTCTTACATATTGGGTGCTTCACTATCGTTACACTTATGATATAAAGAACATGATGGATAAAAATAGAATTAATATACTATACTTTTATATATAACACCTCGCTTTGTAAGTAAGACTGAAAATATAAATAAGATAAAGCATCATAGTTAGAGATAGAATCGTTTATTTGGGGAAGTTAAATACTATATACTTTTTGGGTTTTTTCAAAATGTCAAACAATTTAATGTTGTTGAAATTTAGAGAGAAACAAGAGTTACTCATAAGATTTAAAACCAAGGTAAATAATTTCCAGGATCTATGAAAAGATGACTGTTGTATTTTGATAACTTGTAAGGAAAATATTTTTATTTGATGAAGGGAAACAGAAAAGAACAATATCAGGGTTTAAGATAAAACAATGAGAAAATGTATTGATAAAGTAGAGATCCGAGCAATGGGAAGTGTTGTGTATGTTATATGTTATTTTAGTCATTCCAATGTCCTTAGTGTGTTCAAGATTGTGTCTGGTCAAGTGTATGTATATATGTATTGTACTGTATGGTATTGTATTGTATTGTAACATGTTCACATTATGTTTGTAAGAAATAGGAAAAAAATATAATTAGAACAAATCCCTACTCAGTGTGGTGTTGGTATGGTGTGGGGGGGGGGGGGGGCGCACTGGGTGCACCCTGAGAGAGGAATGCATAAAGGGGGTGCCACAGAGTTTTCTCCCTGTGGCCCTGCCCCTCTTCCTGCTGCAAGGTGAAGGGAGGTAGCAAAGGCGAAAAACTGGGGAGGGTAGAGGTCTTGCAGGGCATTGGCTAGAATCTGGCCTGTGGCTGACCACGCAGCTGGCCCTGGATCGGTCCTGCACTGATGGAGCACTTTGGCTCCTATAGGGTGAGCTCTGTGCTGCCTGGCTAACCCTGGCTGCCTCAGATGGCTGGCACTGGGTGTTCAGCATTGTGCAGGAGGAAGAAGAGGGCAGCAGCATCCGGATAAGCCCTCTTTATCAGCTTGTTTGCGGCGGCTGCCTCTGAACCCTCTCCCCTCATGGTGCATCCACTACTTCACACTGAGCACCCAATTTCAGGAATAATTGGGGGAGTAGCTTGCAAGAAGTGAAACATCTTTTTAAATATTCTTTTTAAAGTTGAAGGGGGCACCAGTTGAAAGGTCTCTTGGGGAGAAGGTTCTGGCCAGTCAATCTTCAGAGCATCAAAAGCACAGAGTTCACTTCACAAAGAGCTCAGGTCCTGCAGCTTATAGCATTTCTAGAAATGGAAAATTGAAGAGGGAATTTCCTCTGGAACCTTCTGCAGGAGAAGAGCTAGAGACCTAATGGATAGAGCATGCAGGAGAGAAATAGGCTGAAGGTCAATTTGGGGAAAGGAAAGGGGAGACACCACAGATGGCTTTTTGGAGGGAGAGGAGGAGGAGAGGCCTCCCCTTAGAATCATACATCGAACTGGGAATACCAATTTATGCATGGAAAGGAAGACACCTCCCACCCCTGCTCAGAAACTACCTTGCTTTGCTCCCAGGATCTTGAGTCATCTGCGAGTGTGCAAAGGGAAGAATAGGCAGGAAGTAGGAGTGTGGCCTAGTAAAAGTTGTGATGCTTTGGGGGGCGGGAAGGGGGGCGATGGTCAGGGGGGCAGATAGCCCCTGGGCCGTCCCCAGTTTTGTGTGACTCACTTCAGACGGAGAGGATAGAGGGGCAAATTTGCTGGGTTCCAGGTGTGGGCAAGACAAAAAGGAATGGAGCAAATCTCCATCTCAGCTAGGAGAACACTTGCTTGGCAACAATTGGCCCCCAGAGTAAGAAAAGGAAACAAAATATTCTGCTTTTCCATGTGTCAAATGCACAGTATTTTAAAAGACTACCATGC
>NC_056525.1:202066471-202157718 GCF_019175285.1 Sceloporus undulatus | reverse complement strand
TAAAACAATGAGAAAATGTATTGATAAAGTAGAGATCCAAGCAATGGGAAGTGTTGTGTATGTTATATGTTATTTTAGTCATTCCAATGTCCTTAGTGTGTTCAAGATTGTGTCTGGTCAAGTGTATGTATATATGTATTGTACTGTATGGTATCGTATTGTATTGTAACATGTTCACATTATGTTTGTAAGAAATAGGAAAAAAATATAATTAGAACAAATCCCTACTCAGTGTGGTGTTGGTATGGTGTGGGGGGGGGGGGCGCACTGGGTGCACCCTGAGAGAGGAATGCATCCTAAGAGGGGGTGCCACTGAGTTTTCTCCCTGTGGCCCTGCCCCTCTTCCTGCTGCAAGGTGAAGGGAGGTAGCAAAGGCGAAAAACTGGGGAGGGTAGAGTTCTTGCAGGGCATTGGCTAGAATCTGGCCTGCTGGCTGACCACGCAGCTGGCCCTGGACTCGGTCCTGCTACTGATGGAGCACTTTGGCTCCTACAGGGTGAGCTCTGTGCTGCCTAGCTAACCCTGGCTGCCTCAAATGGCTGGCACTGGGTGTTCAGCATTGTGCAGGAGGAAGAAGAGGGCAGCAGCATCCTGGATAAGCTCCTCTTTATCAATGCCTTGGTTGCGGCGGCTGCCTCTGAACCCTCTCCCCTCATGGTGCATCCACTACTTCACACTGAACACCCAATTTCAGGAATATATTGGGGGAGTAGCTTGCAAGAAGTGAAACATCTTTTTAAATATTCTTTTTAAAGTTGAAGGGGGCACCAGTTGAAAGGTCTCTTGGGGAGAAGGTTCTGGCCAGTCAATCTTCAGAGCATCAAAAGCACAGAGTTCTACTTCACAAAGAGCTCAGGTCCTGCAGCTTATAGCATTTCTAGAAATGGAAAATTGAAGAGGGAATTTCCTCTGGAACCTTTCTGCAGGAGAAGAGCTAGAGACCTAATGGCTAGAGCATGCAGGAGAGAAATAGGCTGAAGGTCAATCTGGGGGAAAGGAAAGGGGAGACACCACAGATGTGCTTTTTGGAGGGAGAGGGAGGAAGAGAGCCCCTCCCCTTAGAATCATACATCGAACTGGGAATACCAATTTATGCATGGGAAAGGAAGACATCCTCCCACCCCTGCTCAGAAACTACCTTGCTTTTTGCTCCCAGGATCTTGAGTCATCATGCGAGTGGTGCAAAGGGAAGAATAGGCAGGAAGTAGGAGTGTGGCCTAGTAGAAAGAGTTGTGATGCTTTGGGGGGCTGGGAAGGGGGGCGATGGTCAGGGGGGGGCAGATAGCCCCTGGGCCGTCCCCAGTTTTTGTGACTCACTTTCAGACTGGAGAGGAATAGAGGGTGCAAATTTTGCTGGGTTCAGGTGTGGGCAAGACAAAAAGGAATGGATGCAAATCTCCATCTCAGCTAGGAGAACACTTGCTTGCAACAATTGGCCCCCAGAGTAAGAAAAAGGAAACAAAATATTCTTCTTTTTCCATGTGCTCAAATGCACCGTATTTTTAAAAGACTACCATGCAAAATATCGATTATCTTTCAGTCATACCTTCCAAAGTGACCAACAAAACGGAAGGACAATAAAATCTGACACTGACTGATTTGGAAGTTAGTACAGTATAAAAAGTCCAACATGAAATAATGACCAAACATTAGGAGGTCTATGTTAATAAATGTTTTTGTCTGAAAGTAATAGAATAAAAGCAGCATGAGGCAAATCTCTCTGGGGAGAGAGTTCTTCAAATGAATTTCTAGAAGGCCCAGTCTCGTCACTACTTTGCTTCAGAAGACAGGGACATGTTACAGTGACTTTGAGAGTGATACAAATAGGATGGTTCATGCAAAACATGAGGTTAGCTTTGGTCCTAAGCTGTCTAGGTTGTCATAGGCTAACACCAGATTTCTGAATTGTGCTTGAAAATAGACCAGCAGCTAGGACAACATTCTCAAAAGTGGCACAGTATCTTTTATGCCACTAAAACACAGCATTTCTGTGTATATACTGCAGTGTAGTGTTAATGATAAAATCCCATGTACACCTACTTCAAAGTCCTGTTGAGTTTAGTGGCACAGATTCAAGCATCCACGGTTTCAAAAGGTTCAAAAAAGTATAAATTTCAAATATCAAACTTTGATTTTCCATTTTTTATAAGGGACACCATTTTGCTATACCATTATATTTAATGGGACTTGAGCATCCACAGATTTTGTTATCCGCAGGGGATCTTGGAACCAAACACCAGCTTATAACAAGGGTCCACTGTACAATGCCTTCAGTTCCAGTAGTTTTCTGCAGCCTGTTTAATAAGTGTTAAAACGGTTCAAATAAGCATTAGATTTTATAGCAAGCATGTGAGATTCAAGGGCTTTAAATGTGGTTCACACATTCAAATAATGATTTCAGGCTGGATGCCAATGCAAATATTGCATTTCTGCATTGGCTCACATAAGACAATTGGGATTTTTAGAAAAGTTTTAGAATGTTTATCATTTTAGTATATACTACATTTCCTATACATCAAACCACTTTGAACTTGGAATGACTCAAAGGAACACTGCTTAAACTGTATGTCTTGTTTATTTAGTGATGGGTTGAGATATGAATGTAATATCATTTGATAAATTTAAACTAAATCTGTGAACTGACTTGATTTAAAATGTTGTCAGGAGATAGTAAGTTCTATCTAGAGTGCTGAGTCAACCTCAGACAGACACACACACGACCATCAAATAACCAATACACATGTGCAAAAAGGACTTATGTTTATAGCTTAGATTCACAGTTTTTTTTATCATGAGGCAGTATATTCCAGTATAACCAGATACTTCTTTTAAGGCTAAAACTATTTCCTCTTTGAGGCTACAAATCAAAATAATTACATTTTATTGGTTCAAGTGGCTTCCCAGGACAATGTGATGAAGATTTCCATTCTCTAAATTTATCAAGTTGACTAGATGGTGCTTAAAAAATGAATGACTTGTCCATTTGCCTCAAGTGTGCAAAAGTGTATTCAAACATTTAGCACAGCAAAAGAGAGAATGTAAAAACTTACTTTGCTTACAGCAAAGTCCAAGGTTCAGAACATCACTTTAAACTTCATAGAACATTGGCGGGTTACAAACGGCCCTCAAGGGGCCGTTTTCCCACCGCCGCCATTCGCTGCGTAGGGAAGCCCCAGCTGCCAGACTGCGAGGCTTCCCTGCGCAGCAAAAAAGGAGCGGTGAAATGCTGCTCCTTTTTTGAACGCGGAAGTGGCGCCGCGAGGGGTGGAGTGCGCCCTCGCGACGTCACTTCCGCCGCGACACGTCTGGACGCACAGCGTCCAATACGTAAAAATGGCAGCGCCCATGTGGATGGGCACCACAAAAAAGTACGCGCTCCACACGTACTGGGAGGAAGGGCCGTCAGGAAGGTAAGAACCTTCCTAACCCTAATACGGCCCTTCCTAACCCTAGTACGCGCGGAGCGCGTACTTTATGGCGGTTTATAACCCGCCAAAGACTACCATTTTAAAACACACATACTTTGCAGGCAGTAACATCACAAATGTACCCTAGCTACCTTACCTCCTTATTCTAAAGGAAAAGTTTACATTATTTTCCATAATGGAAAATACCTGGAATTCTTATTCCACTAAGAAGTGTCTTATTGTAACGGATAGTTTATATCATTGTACAATGCAACTACATGTCATCTTCAGTATCTATTCCAAAACTGCAAAGCATTTAGCAGTCAAGTCTAGTGTAGCGTTATAATCCTTAGAATAAATTTATGTAAGATGTTCACCTCTAACTTGCCTGATATAATAATGTTATTTAAGTACACACTGTCAATTTCTGTTATTCTGGAGAACTATGACTACATAATACTACAGGTGTTAAATCAACACTGAAAAACATAAAAGCATCACCCTCACTTCTTTATCAGAAGAAAACCTGCCAATTCACAGAGTAACATTTAATCTCATTTTTCTGAAGTACATGATAATTTCCCCAAGTTAGCTAAAGCTACATTATAGGCTTAATAGGAAATCCATGCTTTAGGAATACAGGAAGCTGTCTTATTCCAAGCTAGACCGCTGGTCCGCTGAGCTCAGTACTGTCATCAACATTTCTCAGACTTAGGCCTGTTACAGACTGCCAAAATAAAGCTGCTTCGGGTCTCTTTGGAGGTATGCTGTTTAAATGATGCATGCATCGTAAGAATCCGGAAGCTGCACCAAAGCTGCACTCCAGTGCTTAGGAATGGAGTGTGGCTTTGGCGCGACCTCCGGACTCTTAGGACCCATTCATCATTTAAATAGCATACCTTCAAAGAGACCCAAAGCAGCTTTATTTTGGCAGTCTGTAACAGGCCTAAGTGATGGGGGAGAGATCACTATACTGTTTTCTGTCAAGGACCAGTACCATATTTCTTCCTATTGACTACAACTGTTTCTTTCTCGGTGGACTGTTATCAATCCAGGAATCACTGCTTCTGTAGTACAATTGGCCCTTCATACCCAATTCTTTATCCGTGGATTCAAGCATCCACAGCTTCAAAATACAGTCGGCTCTCTGTATCCACGGATTCAAGCAACTGTGGCTTGAAAATATTCAAATAAACAGTGCACCCACTTCCTGCTTACGGAAGACAATAAAAATAATGGCACACATGCACACTGTGCCACCGCTGCGCGCACGCGACCCATTGTTTCCTATGGGGCAAGAGCATACACGGATTTTCCCTTACCCGGGGGCGGGGGGGGGGGGTCCAGAACAGATCCCCTGTGTAAGGAGAGGGCCCACTGTATATATTAATTCCCAAAAGCAAACCTTATTTTTGTTATATTATGTAAGGGACACCATTTTATTACGCCACTGTAGTGAATGGGATTTGAGCATCCCCAAATGTTAGTATCCAGGAGGGTCCTAGAATCAAATCCCAGTGGATACCAAGGGCCCACTGTAAACAATATAATATATTACAAAAAGTACATCCTTATTTTGCCATTTTATATAAGGAACACAATTTTACTATCCATTGTATTTAATGGAACTTTAATATTCATGGATTTTGGTATCCATGGGAGGGGGGTCCTGGAACTAAGGATGCCAAGAGTCCACTGTATTGGTCTATACAGTGATTTCAGGACATTGCTTCTATGGCCCAGAGTGGCACCATTTTGGAAGAAACTGACTGCACAGAGCAAGGAGTTAGAGCACATGGCAGTGTGGGACAAGCAGTGGTAAAATGGAGCTTCAAATTTGGGACCCTGCTTATGCTTTATGGGCCTTGCTGGGACTATGCTGGCAGGTTGGAGCTGCTCTGCTGATCCTCTTTTCTTTCATCAGACAGGCTGAGAGAAAGATGTAACAGAAGATGAAATGTTTGTGCATCTGGGGGACAGTTGAACCTGGGAAAAACATGTGTCTGGAGAAGGAGAGGGAGGAGTATCTGGGGTTGATTCTTGGAAAGGGTCCTTTACCTTGGAGCGCCTTCTGTAGTTAAAATTTCTCCCCTTCCCCATCTGTGCAGTCCAGCGCATATGGCCTCTGTAAATCCAACACACACACCAGCTGCACCCATCTCGGCCCCAACGAAGAAGGATTCAGAGTCCTTCCTTACCAGGGAGAAGCTTCGCCCTTTGCACCTGATCACTTTGAGAGCAGCAACCAAGCAACTTGCTGAGCAGCAACCAAGAAGTCACTTGCCCATACTGACTTTGATGGCATGGGCTAGAAGCTTCTTGGTTGCTGGTCAACCAGCTGCTTGGTTGCTGCTCCCAGGGTGACCAGTTGCAAAGGGAGCAATGATCAATATTGGCTGTTTTGAATTTGCAGTGGAACAGCAGACCTAATATCAAGGAAGATGCATGCTGGGGGAGGGGGGGTGGCTAGAGATCTCCAAGGGAGAGGGGGTGGTAGCTGGAAAAAATTTGGGGACCACTGGTCTATACCAACTACCATAGTTTCCAGAGTTCAGAGGCCTGGAACAGACAGACTAAATGAAGTGGCTTCCGGCCACTTCAGGGGGATGACGTTTACATGATGCATTGTTCAACAGTTCTTACTGTCAGGAAGTTCTTCCTAATGTTTAGGTGTCATCTCTTAATCTGTTGCTATGTGTCATAGTCTCTGGAGCAGAAGAAAACAAGATAGCTCCTTCCTCAACATAACACCCCTTCAAATATTTAATCATGGCTATATGTCAACACTCAACCTTCACTTCCCCAAGCTATTAACAAGCTGACATGCTTGGAAGTGAGACAACTGTTCCATCGAACTGTCTAACAAAGGATCCTCATGGCTTTGAACTAGAATGTCTACCAGGCCAACCTGGAGATGCCTGGGATCTGTCTGCATGGACTCTCCCTCAGGACCGCCAGCTTAAGCAAACCTTCAAAAGCTAGCATGATAGTAAGTTACATGTTTTAGGTGGCTGTATAAAAGCACAGTCAGCCCTCCCTATAGGCAAGCTTGCCTTCCGTGGCTTTGAGCTTACACGGAAAGCAAACCCCTGCAGAACTAAAGGGGTGTGTACCCACACCGTGCGCCTCCACAAGCATGCTCTTTTCCCCAAACACCGGGGGTGTGTGTCCAGAACAGATCCCCTGCGCATGGGGAGGGGCCGACTGTATACGCATAATGTATGCTTTTCAAATAAAGTTGACTCTCTCTATACATGGTTTTTTTATCCATGGCTTGAAAATATTCAAAAATAATATGAATTCCAAAAGCAAACCTTGTTTTTGCTATTTGGTGGAAGGCACACCATTTTACTATGCTATTATATTTAATGGGACTTGAGCATCCACAGATTTTGGTATGGGGGGGGGGGAGCCTAGAACCAAACCCCAGTGGATACCAAGGGCCTACTGTATAATATGCTTATTTTTTTTCTACTTAAAGCAGTTTTGTTAGTGCATATCACAAATTATTGTATTTTTACCATCCATTTCAGTTTTCAAGTCAGGCAATCCATACACAAACAGATGACTGCCCAAAAATAAGGCATATTTATTCCTGATCAGTATTATTATTAATCCAGCCTCCACCCAGCTTTCTAAGCACAATCATAACATAATGAAAGGACAAAATGTTCAGAGACCTGTAATGTTCTGAAGGCCTACTGTAGTTAGGATACGTAATTCAATTTCATCCACAATATTTCTGTGTGTCAAATATTCCTCCTTTCTTCTTTTAGAAAAAAAATACATTAAAATTAGGTTCAGGCTCATTCAAACCACTACAGTATGTGATGAGGGATGGAAACGTGCATCAGATCCATATGCTATGATTCCATACTCATCATTTTCATGCAAACTGGTTCTTATGTACATAAATGCCTACAGTTACAGTATCTAACTTTTGCTCTCTTTTTTGTGGTGGACAAACTATGAGCAGGGCCTATTCTGCTTCACACTAAAAAAAATCTATAAAATGTTTACCAGAGCCAGATACGAACTGGTTCAAAAATATCCCATATCACCAACTAGTAAGTCTGTTCCACCATACAAAGTCATAAACAGCAGTTTATTCCTTTCCTAACGGGGCCTTTGTTATTGTTTTTAGATTGTGTATTGTGGATGTTTTATGTTTTTAACTTGTATTTGTTGCACTTGTTGCACATTGTAAGCCGCCCTGATCTTTCTGGAAGGGCGGGATATAAATAAAGATTTTATTATTATTTATTAAAAGGTGGGAAATGGAATTGTATCCTTGTTTAATACTGACCAAGTTCTCCTATTCCACCTGTACACTCCTTTTGAAAGCAAACTCTAAAATTTGCACTGAGCTTTTACAATTTTATGTACAGTAGAGTCTCGATTATCCGACATAAATGGGCGGGCTGATAGCTGGATAGCCGAAAATGTTGGATAATCCGGAGGGTCCAAGAAAAGCCTTGAAATCACTATGAATTGCAAACGTACTGTATTGAAGTTTTATTGCAGTAACAGTAAAAGTAACGTTGTAGTAATGTTGTAGGAATAACATTGTAATGTATAAACAGTCCTCTAAAAATGTAAGAAATCACTGATCAACATTGTGATGTACAATATGTACTATATAAACAGTTCAGTCCTCTGAAAATGTAAAGAAATCACTGAGCAGCGACATTGGATAATCCGGAATGTTGGATAATCGAAGGCTGGATAATTGAGACTCTACTGTATTTTAAATTTAAACCTTTAAAAACACTTCTGATCTTGTAAGGTGTTTTCTAGTTTATTCATCTTACTACTAAGCCTTGTTTTCAGCCTTTATGCAACCCTCACTATGATCAGAGTTATGAGAAACTGCATAAAAGTAAGACACCACAATCTTTGTTCTGAACGTTCACATTTTGTCCCATAGCATATATAGGAATCTTGCAGATATACTGGAATATTATTCCCATAAAACTTTCAAATTTTTTCAACTACAGCTTTCATAATCCCTCACCACTGGCAATGCTGCACGAAGCATTCTTTGTACAAAGTAGAAAAGAGGAACAACGAAAGAAAGCAGAACCCATGTACTTTTGCTTATCTGCTACAAAATAGTAACATCAGAAAGCTTGAGGTCAAAATATCTAAAAGACAACCATAGCCTGCCCAGTATTTCAGATTTCAACCAAAGCCTTGGTGTATGTCTCACCAAGAGGCAAGGCTGGCAAGAACATGAGATAGGACTTTCTCTATAACAGTACGTTGACTGTTGACCTATAGAGCTTCCAGCAAGCAATCAAAGGTGTTTAGTCTTAAATCTCTAAAAGCTGGTTGTCAAATTGGGCTTTAAATTGGTTTTTAATCTGTTTTTAGCTATTGTACTGTTTTTTGCTTTGTGAGCCCTGGTGGCAGCAATGGGATAAATAAATAAAGTCTGCCCGGGCTTTGAAATCTTCCAGAGGCCTTTCTTTCATGGAGATATGAAAGAAGCCCTTCTTGATGACTGTTCCCCAATTGCGGAACTCCCTTCCAAGGAAACCTAGGCTGGCTACTCTGCTTTCCTTCCACCAACAGGCAAAGACAAACAAACAAACAGCTTCATTTATATACTGCTTCATACTGAACTAACAGTGTCTAGGCGGTTTACAACTGTAAGCTAACAATCTGGATACTCATTTTAGTGATCCTGGAAGGATGCAAGCCTGAGTCCAGACAGTTTCGTTCCAATAAGCTGCTTGTAAATGACTGGTTGCTGAGGGTGGGGTGTGTTAATGAGTGATTGGACTATACAGTACTTTTTATATATTATAACCTACTGTGTTTTATTCTTCTTGAGAGCTGCCTAAAATCCCAGTTTTGGAAGAAAAGCAATACACACACACACACACACACAGAGTATATCAAATTAAAATCAATATATATAGGATACTGTACTGGGGTCTAGAAAAATCAACCTGATGGCCAAATCAGAACTAACTGCTTCTATACAACCTTTGTAGCAACACATTTTCTATCTGCTACACAAACTAAAGGTAGGATGCTAACAGATCAGAGGGCCTCTAGATCAAGGAAATTCTTTGGAAGAACAGCATCTCACAGGTAGAGATCTCACTACAAATCTGGGCTTTAGCAGCACAGTGCTGCTGAGGTAGAACCTAATGGATGTCATGAGTAGTACCTGAAATGGAGACAAAAGGACACTCTTGAGATTCTACTGTGCTCCTTTATGTCTATATTGGTTGTGGCTATCATGTTACATCTATCTGCTTCAGGTTTTTTGCTTCGGAAAATATACACTATTCAGACAGAGACTTTGAGAAATCTATTAGACTTGGCTTACTTTTATCACCTTGCACTATTACACAGGAAGTAACTTTGGCCTGGTCAGGATGCTTAAGAGAAACTTTGTTGGATCTTACTTTCCATGATAGGTTGAGAATCTTAAAACAGAGAGCAGATCTTGGAATTTATTGACACCAGAATGTTTGTTGAAAAATGAAGCCCACAAGTAGACTTATATTAGACACTATCCAATCTTCCTGTTCAGATATCCTATGAGTGGTTATGGGCATCTCCAGTCTTAATTAAGTGAAATCTTGTGTCAGATGAAACAACAAAAACAAATTTGCCCCCAAAATTCTTTGGGAAATATAGGCATATTTTTTGGCTCTCCTAGGCAGTTTTAGGCAAAAGTGATATCTTTTTCTCTCAGGGGGTAATGCAGAAGTTAACTTCAGGGTTATTTCCTCCTGGAAAAAAGACATCTCCTTTCCTAAAAGGGTTCAGAGGAGGGCAAAAATGTGGTAAAATTTCACTGACATCCCATGGGGGCTTTATGCTTATTTGTATTTTTTCCTTCTTCTTGGTATTATTGTTAAATTTTAGGGATAGCTAAATGAGCTGTGTGTTGTCATTTTAGGAACTTACTTTTCAGGACTGAAATTTTTGGCATTGTATTATGTTGTATTTATTTATATATTCTACAGATCATAGTTGTTTGTTTATGTATTATCTTCTCAAAGCCAAAAATAAAATCAGCTTACAAAATAAAGAGAGATGCACGTAAAAATATATATGAAAACATACAGGGAACATATTCAGTATAATTGTGCTGGCCATACAGGCAAATAAAACAAAATCCTAAATCAATAAATGACTTGTAACAGTGGTTCTTAACCTGTGGTCTAGGGATTCCCAGGCGACCACAATGTCTGCACAGGACTATGCAAAGGCTGCTCAGCCCACCTTCCTGAAGTGGAACAGTGATGTGACAGGAGCCAAGACAAAGGGCAAGCTGGCTGGCTGGACCAGAGTGTTGCCTGTCATGTGGCAGCTCCATTGCAAGAAAGAGGTGGGCTGAGCAACTGAGGATTAGCAGAACTGACAGACAGACAGCTTTTGCCCTTCTCTCTCCTCCCACTTCCCTTCCAGCCAGGAGTAGTCCAGTCTCCTATCACAAACACTTCAAAAACCTCGCACACACTTTCTGCCTTCTTTATTAGGAGAGGAGGAGACTGAGATGGGAGGAAGGAGGGGCAGAAAGGAAGAAAGAGTGGTTGGACTAGCAAGCAAGCAAAGTGTTCAAATATATTTGGGGGGGCTGGTAAAGAAAAGGTTAAGAACCACTGAATTATACTTTTACTGTCCAGCCAAAATGCACAAAACACATAATGCAATCTTTCAACATGCCACTGGCTTCTATATTAGGCAAAAGATGTTAAAAAACATGCAGGAGGAAGAAAAAGGATGGTGTTGGAGCTATATATTTTGCATAGATCAGTAGTTTCCAAACTTTGGTCCTCCAGGTTTTAGGACTTCAACTCCCAGAAGCCCTAGCCAGCTTGCCCAATAGTTAAGAATTCTGGGAGCTGATGTCTAAAACACCTGGAGAACCAAAGGTTGGGAACCACTGGTATAGATGCTGTCCTTTATCTAAATCCTCACATGACCAAAAGAGGCATGTACTCTACCTATACTAAAATTCCGCCAACTGAACTACAGCAGAGACAGCATCTATACAAAATTAGGATCTGCGACTTCAACGCCGTCACCTTTTCTTCGTCCTGTATGATTTTCTAGCCAAGCCAATTGAGCTTTGAAAGTTTACATTATATATTTTGTGCATTGTATTGGCCAATAAAGGCATCACAGCTTTGTGGGGTATATTTTATAAAAACATATAGAAAGTTATGTTTAAATGCAGACAGCTATCCACACAATTAAAATTCATTTAAAAGCTATCAATTAAAAGGTAGGTAAATAAATAACAATAAAACAACAATAAAAGCTATTTCAAATCACAAAACCTGATGGAACCAAAAGCTATCAACTGCCAATAGAAAGAGAAGAACAATTCAATGCTGGTGGTTCTGTGGAGGGTTCTTAAAAGCATTCCTAGAATACACTGGTCAGAGCCAACATGGTGTAGTGATCCAGGAGACAAGGGTTCAAATCCAAGGTCTGCCACAGAAACCCAATGGATGACCTTCAGCAAGCCACAGTTAGTTTCAGAGGAGGGAAATAGAAAATCCTGCCAAAGCACTTAAATTAGCATAAATGGTTCTCCTTCTTACAGGTGGCCCGCCCCATACGTGGGCTTGCCTTACATGGACTTCAGGGGCGGCAAGCCCAGGAGAACAAAATGATGTGTATGCTGCAGACGTGCATGCGGCGCCACTAACGGGAGTGCACACTCATTGATTTTAATGGGACCTGAGCATAGGCGATTTTTCTCAATACACAGGGGGGTCCAGAACGGATCCCCCACAAATACAAAGGGTCCACTGTACTTTATCCTCACAGCCACCCTGTAAGACAAAACAAGCTTTGACAGAGTGACTATTCCAAAGTCACCCAGTCACTTTAATGTCTGTGGGGTATTGACCCTGGAATTCCCAACACTTAAGTACCTCTGCCTCTTCAACACACTGGAGAAGTGGTAGCATTATAGCCAGGAAAATCTCATCATAAATCCCAAGGAAGATGAGATGGTCCACTTCACCAGATTCTGTGTAGAGCAACTCCCTGAACACTGCCATATGCGAAAGTGCACAAATGATTTTAATTGGCAATGCAACTCCATAGACATAAAAAAGAAAATCGGATGCAACTATATCAATTTCCAAATTAAAGAAAAATATACAGATACAAAGATGAGAGATGTCATCCAGTAAAAGAAATGTGTTCTTTGGGCATGCAAGTTTTAGTTCATGAACAAACCGAATCAGCAAAAATGTATCTATGTATAGAAACTAGAAAACCAAACATTTGCATTTAGAATATACAAGAAGCAACAGGAATCACAGTCGCTGCCATCTTTATAGGGGCATTACTTTTCTATGACAGAGAAGAAATGCCTTCTCTGCTTCATTTTGAATACTTGTTTCAAAACTATTTTAAAATATTAATCAGGATCACCCTTTGACATCATCAAGATAATCACTAATGAAGAAAAATAAGGAAGACTTTGTTCATTAACTGAGCCACAACCTGATCCTTGCCACATCTTCCACTATCAGAAAGACCAGGACATCAGATAGTCTTAACATAAACAATCAGTGCTTCAGGAAACAGCTTTAAATAAGCCAGCAACTTTCACAATAGGAACAGTTTTTCATGCTCCATTAACAAAACATCAATAGTTTCTCTGATTTAAGAAACTCCAGCAGCAGACCCGGAAAAGCCTTCTGTTGAGATCCTGAACCACTATTATCATCTAGTTCTCACAAGGTGGACCAATGATTACTACCATTTTGTACTGACTAGAGTAGTGGTGGCGAACCTATGGCAAGTGCCCTCTCTGTGGGCACACATACTGTCACCCTAGCACAGAGTGTGCCAGAGTTTATTACTAGAAAGCCAGAGGGATGTGGCACTTTGCAATAAATAAGTGGGGTCTGGGTTGCAGTTTGAGCACTCGGTCTATAAAAGGTTCACCATCACTGGACTAGACTGATCTCTAGGCTGATTCTGTATAAGGCAGCTCATTGTACAATACTAATGGCAGTATATTTATTTTTATCTTGCTTTTTTCTAGTTTGAGACTTACAGTAGCTTACAACAATTAAAACAAGCACAGTTAAAAATTCACACTGTACAAACTATCAGAATATTAAAATAAGTTTAAAAAATAAACCATTAAGCAGCAACAACATAAACAAACTCATAGCAACAGCAAGACCTGTTTCCCCTAAATAGCAAGTCACAGTTCTGGTCAGTAGGGGGAAGGTCCAGCCTTGGAGTGAGGTAAAGGTATCCTGGTGCAAGGCATGAAAGGGAGGTATGGGGCTATTGTTGGGAGAGGAAACAAAGACATAAATACCACTCATATTTTAAGAAAAATGAAGTAACTTTTTGGATAAGGCCATTCATTTCTTATTCTCATTATTGCAATGAAATGAGTTTGAGTTGTTATTTTTAATATTATGCAACACCAGCAAAATTTCATCATTGATAAAATGTTCTAGAAATAAAAAAACTAACGTTAATAGTGAAATAATATAAAGCACAAATGTGAAAAATGATTAGTGAAGCTGTTTTCTGAAGTCAGACTACAAAAATCGGGTTTCTGGATAAAACAGATTATCTCAATCCATTTCATTCTGATTTTACGCCTTCCTATAGGACTGAGACAACTTTGGTCACCTTGATGGACAATCTACACTAGGAACTGAACAGGGGAAGCACACCCTGATGGTTCTGCTGGACTTCTTGGCAGCTTTTGGTACCATCAATCATGGTATCCTTCTGGGCTCCTTTGCTAAAACAAGATTTAGGGACACTGTTTCACAGTGGCTTCATTCGTTCCTGGAGGGGCAAACCCATAAAGTGGTGCTGGGTGGGGGGCTGCTGTTCAATCCTTTGGCCACTGGCCTGTGGTTCTGTCTCACCCTGGTTCTGTCCTCCATATTATGTAATAAACACACAAAACTGCTGTGAGAGGTCACCAAGAGTTTTGGGGATCTGGTGCCATCAGCATACAAGTAACATTCAATGCTATTACTTCTTTCCACTTAATTCGAGGAAGCTGCTTCAGTAATAAACATCTATCAGTGAAGGATGAGATAAGGGTGATCAAACTGAAACTTAATCCAGACAAGACAGAGGTGTTCCTGGTCAGTCTAAAATGGGACTCTGTGTGGGGATGCCTTTGAAGGGTGTGTGGAACTTCAGCTGGTCCAAAGAGCTGTATCCAGTTTGTTAACCAGGGCTGGCTACAGAGAACACACAACTTCCCTGCAGTATCAGCACCACTGGCTGCCAGTCTGTTTCCAGGCACTTCAAAGTTTTGGTGATGACCTATAACAGCCTACACAACTCAAGTCCATATTATTTGAGGGACTATATCCTCCCATTTGAGCCTGCCTGTGTTTTTAAGAGCTTCTAGGGAAGCACTTCTCTCTCTCTCTCTCTCTCTCTCTCTCTCTCTCTCTCTCACACCACTTACACAAGTACATTTGGTTAGAACATGGGAAACAGCCTTCTCGGTGGCTGTCCTGAGGCTTTGGAACTTCCGTCCCAAGGAGGCTACAATAGCACCTGCTTACTATCTTTCTGCAGTAAGGTGAAGACCTTCTCAAAGTGCGATTTTGAGAAATGATGGGGAGGGGGCAGGCCTATGGCCTGGACATTTTATTTGTTACTGCTGTTTAATGATTTATATATTTAACTGGTTTCACCTTTTCAATATACATTTAATTATTTTTTACCATTTGTATACCACACATTTTCAACTGTGTTTGTTTTAACTGTTATAAACTGCCCTGTATCTCAATCTAGAGGAATATAACTAAATATAATATAATACCGCCAACTCCAGAAAATATTTTAAAAGAAAAAGGAGAGAATCAAGGATGAGTAACAATTAAAATGCAAGAGCAACTCATCGCAAAACTCATTTAGTTGCTCAAAAATTCTGAAATGATACATGCTTAATACTGTGAATATTAGTAATCAGAAGCCAATTGCTACTGACATCAGTGGGACTCACTTCCAGGTAAAAGACTGCAACCCAGGTGACTTAGCTTAGTAAAGCAGAAATACATTAAAACAAGGTATTCTAGTAACAAGCTCAATCCAGGTAATATCAGAGTTTGAATACCTGCTTGAAGAGTAAAACCTATTTGGTGACTTTGGGCAAGTCACACTCTCTGAGCCTCTGAGGATGGCAATGACACACATCCTTTGAAGAAATGTGCCAAGAAAAACCTGTAATAGGTTCACTTTAGGGTCACCATAAGTAAGAAATTACTTGGAGGCACACAACAACAACAAACATCTTAATTACAGGTAAACAACCCATATGTAGTTCATAAAAAACCACCGGTTACTAAAACTACAGATGCTAAAATTGAAGTCAGTAGATCATACTTGTAAATAAGATGTTTAGGATCTCAAGACCATTTGGAAAAGAGGAGTCAATTTGCAGAGCAAACATGATTCAAAGACAAAGCAGCTGCATCCAGAAGGCTCTAGATTTAATCCTTGCCATTTTCCATTTTAAGAATCAGGTAGCAGGTGATGTGAAAACCATCTCTCAGAGCCCCTGAGAGCTGCTGCCAGTCAGGGCATACTGGGCTAGACAAACAGACTGACTTGGTATAACACAACTTCCCATGCCTCCCCAAGTTAGTAGGGGAAACACCTCAAAAACTTCTGGCCAGTAGGTATATCCACAGCAAATAGCCAAGCAACTTTCACATCATCAAATCCCCACTATGTCCAAACACAGCAACAGACAGGCCTTAATTCAACTGCTAATCCAGACTAGAGTTGAATTGTTAAATCAGAACCTTTTTTCAGTCTGTCATTCAGTAGGTTTACTGTAGTTGTAACTAACAGTTAAATTTTGGCCACAGAGCTCTCATAGGACCCCAACATAATTATGCTGCACACTGGATCAGTCTGATGTCCATTCATGATAAAGGCCTGTTACAGACAGGCCAAAGATTTTTTAAAAGGGTCAAAAGCTTTAAAACAATTGACTTTAACATACAGTTTCCTACAATTATTTTTAGCAAATTAATGAGACAGTAGCATTGAAAACAAAGAATTAATAAGTTTGTGTACACTTTGGAACACATTTTAAGAGGTTTATTATTTTTAGTGCCTTAGATTGTATTTCAAATTACAGTTGCCTTAATTTAGAAAACTGGAAATCACGAATTCATTAAAGCATGCATGCCACTCATCTACAGAAATCACTGATCACTGATGAAACTGTTGTATTTATTCTGCTCTGTGCAGTGTTGTGTTGAACTGAAAGAGTTTCCTAGTCAGCAGCTTACTTAGAACAAAAAGTGAGAGAAAAATTCTGCTGAATTTAGCGGCATGAAAAAAACTAGTGCTATATTGTTTTCCTACCATAAATCAACATATTAAATAATCACTGACTCATTGGTACGGATTTGTGTGTAGACATTAATAGGAAAAGGATGCAGGCTTAACTAAGTCTAGTTCCGGATCTATTTGTGCCAAAGATGTTACTGAGTATCAGACTAGCATGACACCACCAAGCTTACTTTGAAATCATCTTAGCAGATGATACATTATTCCCTTACAACTTTGCCCTTCTCTACATGTGAAAAGTAGGCTGGGATCATTAATGCAAATTTCCTCATAATCCTACTACTCCGAATTAGGCAACATACACAAAATTGTTTCCTGATACACATAGTCCATGCAGAATGTTTTTCTGCCCAAAAGTCACCAGAAGGACCATGGTAACTAACAAAAGTCTGTGCTCACTATCAGTTCTGCCTTTTCCTTAATGGTGAAGAAATCCTCATTGAACTTCAGAAGTACTCAGAATATGATGGAAGCCTAAAGCCACTTCTGAGGGGAGTCCTGAGCCTTCTCCCATCTCCAAATTGAGTACAGTGATAGGTCTTGGTTCTGTCACACAGATTTCAGAAATTCTAAAAGGAGAGTAATGTCTTGCTGATTCCCAAACTTCAAAAACTTCAGGGCTTAGATACTCAAAAGACACCAGATCCTGTCTGATCCTAGAAGGTGAACAGGATCAGTCCTGGTTAGAACCTGGATGGGAAACTGCCAGCAAATACAGATGCTGTGGGTTATGTTTCAGAGGAAGAAACCAGAAAATCGCATGAGTATTCCTTGCCTAAGAAATCCTTAAGAATTCCATGGAGTTGCCACAAGCAATTTCAAGGTATATACGCATGTGCGGACGCGCGCACACACGCACCTATATGTGAGTTCAGGGAAAAGATATTGCAGTTCTTTGGATTTCAAAGAGATAGAGATGTTTGCAAAATTTAAAAAATGCACATACTTGTGGAGAAACCACAGTGCTTTCCACTGTCTTCAGTCCCATTAGCTGTCCCAACTAGAGTAGACTCACTGAATAAATGGCATTTACCTAAGTAATGAATGATATGGCACAACTGTTTCAGTGAGTCTACTGACGGGATGCAGGCCACAAGACTGTGGGCTGAATGTGATGCCTTCAGCTCTACTGGGTCACTGTTTGGAACCAAGAATAGCTCTCAAAGGTAGAAAAACTGAAAATGGAAATGGAAAATTATGGAAATTGGTGAAAGCAATTCTTATGGCTATAGAGGGCACACATTTCACATGTTGTGCTAGAAGCTGAGGGCTAAAACCCAGCCAACCCTCTTATTTCATAGCTGTGCGTAGCCCCATGCCACATGGCAATGACACTTGTTATAAGTATAGGGTTTTCCCCAACATAATAAAGCTGATGTGTATTCCATAACTAGAATCTTTACTGAACCAGAACTTTCAAAGTACCTGTGGTCCCATGTTTAAAGGCATTTAAACTTACTTGCGATGGAAAAACACTGGTGCAACAATGGAAAATATGATTTCCTGATAAAGTGTAAAACCACAAAAAGATGTTAATATTTCTATAATCAAGAAGCAATGAAAATACTACACCAAACATCAAGGGACTATGAAAGCCGAGGATTTCTATAGAGCAAAAAGGTTGAGCATGTACTTTGTTGGTCTCCATTTGTTCTACCTTCCCGATATACCACTGCCAAATGAATCTAAGGCTACTTTAAACACTTCCAACTCCCCATTGACTTATGAAAGTTTTTTTAAAAGGGTTATTGTTGTTGTTTGGGTTTTTTGAAAGATACAACTATCACCAGAGGTACAAAACTTGTGCCCACCATCTTCTCCTGTATTGGTAGAAGTAAGGTATTTTTCCCGAATTGTGCTCATTTTCATAAACGCTGACAACATCTAAGGATTAGTAAAGCTGTAGAGGGAACCCACACATTCCTTTCCATTTTGAACATGATGAACAAGACAGTTTTGCTCCCTTACATTCCCCAATATTGTGTTAAGCCTTGAAAAAAAACTGGGAAGTTTCTCAACGTAAGGCAAAAGAACGGAGCCAGAGCTCTCCGAAAATTAAAGATGCGCTCACCTGTGGACCTTCATATGTGCTTCATGTATTTTTAACTGTGGGTACAAATGTTAGAAAATTGAAACTGGATCCAGCTGATCAATGTTTGTACGCACAATTAAAAACATGAGCAATTATCATGCCCAGTGTTCATACATTTTTTGTACAAAGAATTGCTTTTAATGTCGGAAATTATGCTTCAGGTGCTAAAAATCTTGAAACCAGCCCCACAAAATTCTAGTGCAAAATAAAGGAGTTCATAGGGCTGTTTATTTTCTTCTGAGAAATTATAATTCCCTTATTCCTGTATACGGACAAGTATAAGACAGTAAATTTTTCTTCCCACTTTGAACTTGCTACAATTATTAACTATTAATCAATACAAGCTTCCTGATGCTTACAAAATATTAGATTATAAAATTGGAAAAATCCTTGTAATTGATACATTATTTGGGGGGGGGGGGCTTGACCAAAGGATTCCTTCCACTCACAACTGCTGGATCCAACCCACTTAGTATGAAAAACATTGCTAATGTACTGCAATAAGCTATAGAGAGAGAGACCTTAAATGTACCTTGACCTTGTACCTTAATCCTGTGTACTGTGATCTTACAGTAGCTCAATGTTCGAAAGCAAAAAACAATCTACATGCTGTATTTTTAAAGTATATTTGATATTCTTCAAGATCACAGTGAAGTTGGGCAATTTGCCACCATGTTGTAATTCATTATTTTTGCATCATCAGAACCGTAAAGCAACAGTTTTCCCCAGTTACTTTTTAAAACTAGCCTTGTGCAATTTTTTTTAGAACTTGACAAGAACAATCCCAAATTATTTTCAATGTATTTCAATCTTAAGGACTTAGATGAATAAACTGATATCCCTTATAACAAATTACCATGTAGGTAACCCAAGCTTAAATAATTCAAATATATAGTGCGAGTGTTTGGCACTTCAATTAGCATTTGGATGATTCAAAAGTGACTTTGAAATGAGAAAAATATAAAAATGCATTAAAAGTACTTTATAATTTACAATATATTTATCCATGTACTTAAAAACAGAAATAATTAATTGTATTCTAAATTAGTATTAATAAAATCACACAGGGGAAAAAACTTTAAAAGTTGTTTGGTTTAAGTTGTAGGGATATAAATGAAAAGTCACCTGTTTCAGACTTCATATACAGAGATGTCCCATATGTAATCTATACTTCAATAATAATAATAATAAAACATTGCAGAATACTGCAGTTCTGTGCAGGACAAGGTCTAGAAGTGAAGAGCAAAAACCTTCCAGCTCTTTGGCTATCATTAAATTATGCAGCCCCTATTTATTAACATGTGTTTTTCATAAACTATTATCACATTTATAAGAAAATTTTGTTGGAAACTTTAACACTTTGACTGGAAGTTGCCTTTTTGCTGCAGCGCAAGGAGGATTCTCAAACGCTCTCTAAGCATCCAGCCACGTTTAGCTTTCGGCCTTTTTATTATCATTGTCAATGAATGGGGCCCCAGTCAAATTAAGCTGCCATTTTAGGTTAAACACTGAAAAGCCTCTGTTGTGGAACAACAAAACAAGAGCCATCCCAAGAAACAGACACAGCATTCTAACTGGGAAGGTTGTGAATTTCATCCTCTGTAAAGGATAGTTAGCAACTGTAACATATATAAAAGATACTCACACATTACTGCAAACTAACTGGGTTTATGACTGGGATAAACCGGCTACCCATGCTGCTGGGGGGTCACTAAGATTAACTGGCCTCCGTTAGAATGGATGATCTGCGAGAAAACAGAAATATTTGGTTCAGTTTTTACTTTTTTATTTACTGCACATATTATCTGAGGCATAAAAGGGCATTTAAGGCCCCGGGTTCAAGCACTGCCCTCCAAGAAAGTAGAAGAAACTCATTTCTGGGGGTGGTTTTTGATACATCGTTTCTAGATTTTAAGTTTCCAAATTCGAAAAGAAAGAAAGGAAAGAAGCTCTCTGTGCATTTTCTTTTTAAAACCATCCGGACTTGAAAAGCACATTCTAGGGCAACACCAAACAAAAACAAAGGCAAAGTGGAAGGAGTTGGCTGTTCAGCATCTAAAGATGAAGCCCCTCGTGCGAGGCGGAAAGGCAAACTCCCGGGGCAGCCAGGGCAGGGCGACTTGGTCTTTTGTCCATTGTCCCTTCAGAAAGTACTTTTTACAAAAGCCAGCAAAGTGTCCTGGGATGAAAACTGGACCCTTTGGACGCTGAGAGGGACTCAGCCCAGGAACCTAAAGGGCATGTGTCCCGTCCCCCCATCTTTGGCTTGAGGGGATCCCCTCCAACTCAGAGCGCAGGAGAGAGAAAGACAATCATAATGAATGCGATATAGCGATGGCTGCTCCTTCTCTCCCAACCCCCCAAGACCCACTCTCCACCTTCCCTCCCTCCCTCCTGAAGAGAAAGCAAATCCCTGGCTAAACCCCCCATTTCCCCCATGAATCCAGCACACGCTCCCTTTGACCGCCTGGCCTCAAACCACCTTTTTCCGCTCACCCTCAAAATGGCCTTGGTTTCTGAAAGGGGGAGGGAGGGAGGCACGGCGGCCACCAGGGAGACCTCCTCGCCAAGGAGAAGGAGAAGGGGCACAGAAAAGGAGGGAGGAAGGAGAGACAGAGAGAGAGAGAATGGAGGGGGGCAGAGTTGGTCCTCTCGGGGTTAAGTCTCTATTATGTTGCTGGTGCTGCTCTGAGAGCGCCTCTCCCCTCCTCCTTTTCTCTCCTTCTCCTTCTCTCTTTCTTCTTCTTCTCCTCCTCTCTCCTTCTCTCTAGTCTCTCTCCTTCTTCTTCTTCTTTTCCTCCTCCTATCTCTTTCTTTTCTCTCTTCTCTCTCCTCCTTCTCTTCTTCCTTTCGACGCTCAGCCTCCCCCCCCCTTGCTTTTCCAATCTTTCTTTCTTCTTGGGCTGTTGGGAAACAGTCGTCGTCTCTGGGTGGCTCCTCTCCCCCTTCCCTTTCCCCAATGGCTCTCTGGATAGAAGAGACCCCAGTTCCTCTCTCTCTCTCTCTCTCTCAACCCCCCTCCCGCGGCTCCTCTCCTTTATGGGAGACAAATAACCCGGGCGCAACCTCGTGCCTGCCTCCTCTCCTCCTCCTCCCCTCCGCCATCATCATCACCTCCATTTCCTCCAGCTCTATCCTTCTCTCTTTTCTCTTCCATGTGGAGGAGGAGGAGGAGGGGGGGGGGCCGCCGCCCGGGTCAGGCTCGCACGAGGCAGCAGGGGAAGAAGGGGAAGAAGGGGGGGGAGGTTACAAGGCAAAGAGAGAGAGGGGCAGGGAGGCAAGGAGGCCGGCCCCCGCACTTTGTTGGCTCTTGTTGTGCTGCCTGCCACCAGGGCCGGAGCAGGAGGCTTCGTCCTCTTCGGAGAGGAGCCTCCTCTGCCGCCGCCGCCGCTTCCACATGTTTCCTCCTGCCTTCCTTCCTTCCTCTTCCTCCGAAAAGACTTTCTCCCAACTTTTGCTCTCTTTTCCTTTTCTAAACCAACTTGCGCTCGAGGAATAAGGGGAAAGGAGAAGGGGAGAAAGGGGCCCATCGGTGCCCGAGGCTCCCCTCCGCACAGGCCCACGCCAGGGGCCCTTCTCCCCCACCTCCGGAGGGGAAGGCGGGGAGAGGCGCAGGGGGCCCGGCCGAGCAGCCTCCGGGGCGCTCCCTCCCTCCCTCCCTCCCTCTCTCGGCAGGCAGGGCTTCCTCCTCCGCCGGGGCCCCTCGGGGGTCACTCACCGGGTCAGGAGGGTGGAGAGCGGGGCGGCCGAGGGGGCTCCTCCTCCTCCCTTCCTCCGCAACCGAGGCGTTGGAGCGGGTCTCGGCCGGTCAAGGCGAGGCGGGGTCAGCGAGGGTCTGCGCCTGGTCCTGGAGGTCCCCTCCGCGCTCCTTTGTGTAAGGCTTCCCCACTCGATTCAAGTTTAATCCGATAGTTCCCGAACGCCACAGACACACAAACACACACTCGCTCACACACCGAAGCCGCCGAGCGGCTGCCGCTGCCGCTGCTACCGCCCCCTGCCTGTCCGCTCCTCCTCGATCGGCCCCCGACGCCGCTGCGGCGCGCGCTCCCGGCACCACGAGAGGGGCGCTCGCTCGCGCGCGACGCCAACCCTTCCTTCCTTCCTTATGAGAGTGAAAGGGAGAGAGAGGGGGCGCGTTCACGAAAGAGGGAGGCGCGCTCCTCCACAAAGCCCCGCCCACAAAGCCCCTCCCGACGTCATCAACCCTGGCATAATTTATGCAAGAATCCAGTCCCTAAAAGAAAAAGGGCAGAGAGAGAGAGAGAGAGAGAGAGAGAGGGAAAGGGATGATGGAGGAGGAGGAGGGAGGGGAGGTCAGGTCACTAACCTTTCCCCCTCCCCCTCCCTTCCCCAACGGACGCTTTTTTCACCCCGTGCGCGCGCAGCCGGCCTTTTTGGGCCACGAGGACACTCCTCCTCCTCCTCCTCAACCGCCACTTCCCTCAGGAGAGGAGGAGGAGGAGGATGGGCAGATGGGGGAAGGGAGTCGTCCAGTGTTGACAGGGCGCAAAGGGACACACAGACAAGTTGACACCCACTTCTTGGCCTCCTCCTTCTCCTCCTCCCTCGCGGCGGAAGGGGAAAGAGGGCGAAAGGGGGACGGTGTCCACTAGGGAGAGACCTAAGCAAAGGAGGCGCTTTGCCTCAGCCAAAGAAGAGCCCGGCGAGAAATAAAGAGCGAGGGAGAGGAGGAGGCGGCGGAGGCGCCCCTCATGGCCTCCCTCCAGCCCCAGCTTAACCCGGTGGCCACACAGAAGACGAGGGCGACGACGACGACGCTCTCCTTCCCCTCCCTCAGAGCGCAGCACTCCCTCCTCGCCCTTAGTATCCCTGCGCTGCTGGGAAAAGTTCTCCCGAAACGGAGGACGAGAGAATAAACTCTCCTCAAGACGGGACACCTGCACGAGGAGAGCCCTCGCGAGTTGCTGAGTCCCGCCGCCAGCGCTCCTTCAGTCGGAGAAAAGACACCGCGCACCCAATAAAATATAGAGACACACACACAGAAATAAACCCCCCTCACGCCTCGTGCTCCTACATATAAATGTGGCGGTTCCTGTCACATTGTGTGGCCGCTCTTCCCTGTGAGGCACAAACACTTAATCACAACAACAGAAACAAGAACGACAAAAAATGGGGGAGCCACGGCCCACAAGCGCCTTTGATGGAGGAGTGGGACAGTTTTCCGAGTTGAATTTACTGAAAACACTAGCCATAAACTGAATATATATATATATATTATATATATATGAGCAGCGAACGTTTCTTTTAAGTCTCGTTGTTTCTGAAACACCATGAATTGTGGAAGCTGCCATACATTTCCATCTCCTATACATAACACTCTCCTATGAAGTAAAACATTCTGGAGGGGGGAGCTGTGTTGGCCATTTAGTAAATTCAAACAAAAATCCACCAATGATACCTTTATTGACCAAGCAAATTGCACAATATACGTGTGTGTGTGTGTGTGTATCATGGTATTTCTAGACTTCGCGCTAGATTTGGTGAGGGACCCCTGTGAGGAGATAATGGCTTTGAAATGGCGGTCAGATTTCAGGTAGCTTAGTAGGAACAACACAAAAAGCACCCAACTTCCTTTTGCCCTCCCTTCCTGACACAAAAGCAAAACTACTACCCCCTTTTTTTCGAAGAGGGCATGCTGTTGCTGGCAAGGGGGAAATTCTGGTATCATTCTGCCATGAAATTAGTTATCCCTTCTGGGTAAATAAAGCAAGAAGTAAGAGTTTTATACTGTAACTAGGATAAAACTACATTTTTGTGAAAGGTTCAAAGCACCAGGAACGGAGTTGTCAGGATGCTCTCAGCTTCTCAAAGAAAAGGGCATAATAATAACATCCAGGCTAACATTTAGCACACTTTATTTATTGCTGCAACTGTTCCTCTGCAAAACAGGCCTCAGTAAAGAGCAGCAGACATTTCTTTTTAAGTCTCTTGTTTCTGAAACACCATCACGCATGAATTGTGGAAGCTGCCATGCATTTCCATCTCCCATACATAGCACTCTCCTATGAAGTAAACATGCAGGGGATAGGCTAGCTGTGTTTGTCATTTAGTAAATTCAAATAAAAATCCACCAAACAGTGAGACCTTTATTGGCCAAGCAAAACGCACAATATACTTGATGTAATGTGAAGTCGAAAGCTTTCATGGATGGCATCCATAGTTTTTTGTGGGTTTTTCGGGGCTATGTGGCCATGTTCTAGAAGAGTTTATTCCTGACGTTTCGCCGCCGTCTGAAGATGCCAGCCACAGATGTAGGCAAAACATCAAGAACAAACTCTTCTAAAACATGGCCACATAGCCCAAAAACCCCACAAAAAACTACTTGCTGTAAACTTTCAAAGCTCCACTGGCTTCCTCACAACCAAAATGCACAGTATACTTGTTGCAAGCTGGCAAAGGTCCATTGGCTGTATTAACTTCTGTCTCAAATAGAGCTCTTGTCAAATAGAGTTCTTGTACCTCTAAAAAATGTGGCAGACATATTTAGCAGGCGCAGGTTTAAAATGACTCCCATGTGTCACAATTATTTTAAAAAAATGGAGCACTCACTGGATAAGAAGATGGCAACCTGAGTAAATGGCTCAAGTACTGATTTAATTCAGAGTAAGCATGGTCAGACTATACATTCAGCGCTCCTTATCCATGGATTTTTTAATCCACGGATCCAAATAGCAAACCTTGATTTTTGCCATTATTTATAAGGGACACAATTTTACTATGTCATTGTATTTAATCAGACTTGAGCATCCATGGATTTTGGTATCCATGGAAGATTCTGGAACCAAACCCCAGTAAATACCAAGGGCCCAGTGTATGTAAAGTTCACAGGGGCTAAGGCTTGGGAGATAAAATGGTAAATTTTATATGTATTACATGTACCATATGTACACTGTCATAAGCGGATAATTCAAGTTGAGTAGCCTAGAATACTATTCCCTGGTTCCATAACTTTACACACTGAAAGAATCAGGAAAACAATCCACCAGTTTATCATTCATAATGTGAGTGCAATGGGTGCTGTGGATAAAGGGTGTTTAAGTTATAACTAATTTGCATTTAAACCATCAGAATATCCATCCTGAAACTTTTCTAACATAAACCAAGAACATTCAGTATTCTAATACTGGCTGCAAGTTTCAGAATGAATTTAATCCATTTATTTGACTTTTACAATGTGGGCCAAAATTTTTGCTTCTTGAGAATGCTGTTAGCTAAATGCTCCTTGTGAGTCAAAAGAGGGGGAAATACAGAAAACTCTTGGGAATATGAGAGATGGTACAGAGGCAGTATGGTTTAATGGTTTTTGCCTATGGACTATGACTCTGGAGACCAGAGTTTAAATCCCTGCTAGGCCATGGAAACCCATTGGGCAAGTCACACCCTCTCATCTTCAGAGGATGGCAAAGGCAACCCCCCCTGCCCTCTTCTAAATGAACCTTGTCAAAAACAAAAACCCCTGTGACAGGGTCCCCTTAGGATTGCCATAAATCAGAAATGACTTGAGGACACACAACAGAGTAACAGAAACTATTCAAGATAGAGAGATCTTGTAGCACCTTGGAGACTAACTGAAAGAAATTGGCAGCATGAGCTTTCGTAGACTTCAGTCTACTTCCTCAGATGCATCACGCTGCCAATTTTTTTCTTTCAGTTAGTCTCAAAGGTGCTACAAGATCTCTCTACGTACTGATTCTACAGACTAACACAGCTATATCTTTCTATTCAAGATAGTTTCACAAAACATGAAATACAGACAATTTCCAATCTAGTGGCCATTTAAAAAAGACTACCCTAAGCAGTATAATGGTATAGTATGCTTAAAATAGAGCCAGCATGGTGTTATGGTTTCAATGTTAGACTACGACTCTGGGGACCAGGATTCGAGTCCCAGCTCGATCATGAAACTGACTGGGTGGCCTTGGGCAAGTTACATTCTCTTAGCCTCAGGGGAATGCAATGGCAAATCTCTTCCAAGCAAATCTTGCCAAGAAAACCCCATTATAGGTTCACCTTAGCCTCGCCATAAGTCAGAAACAACTTGAAAACACACAACAAACAAATAAAATGCTTAAAGTAACTAAGCCCTATAACTTGACATAATCTTATGGTAGACTCCTATTGGGGTACTACAGTAGTATAAAAATTGTTGCACAACTGCTTGTACTTTCTCAGCTATTTCATAAATGTAGTCCATCTTATAGCCTAACATCTGTAAACACACAGAGTACTCTCTCCTACTTTTGATTTGATGTACAATGGGTAAGCTCAAGGCTGCACACCTCTGTCATAAACAGTTGTTCAGTTCTAAAACCTAGTTTATCTACACTGTCATATATTTATGCCACACTAAAAGTGTATAGGATTTTGGCCAATGTCTTAAAAGTATTACAAGTAGAGGATACATTTCTGTTCTTGTAGAGGCACAATGGAATTAAGCAACCAAATGAACAGTTTGGAAGTGATCCAATGCCTACCTGGATAAAAAACAAATGTGTGGAGCCAGGTAGTGTCAATCTGTGCCTCCGGTATTTTGGAAATGGAAGGTATTCAAATTCTGTCAGGCCAAAGAAGTCTTCATCAGACAATAATTAAGCAATAATGGGTCAATTAACTTTTATTAAAAAGATTTTACATGGAAACCAATTTGTTTCCTTGCAAACCAAATGCTGCAGCAACCCACAGCCTTGAAAAATGCTTTGGAAATTATATATATATATATATATATATAACCGTCTAATTAAAAATAATAATTGTAAGCCACTCTGATAGCCATTAGGGCTAAAGGGCGGGGTATAAATATCATAAAAAAATAAAAAATAAAATGAATATATTAACATCTATGATTTCCTCTGCTGAAGGGATGCTTCTCAACGATTCAAAGTACAAATTGAGCAATATTCCAAATACCAAACTCTCATGACTGAAGGGTCGTTCTAATATGTAAAGGCTGAATCTATCCAGATTCCAGTATAAGAAGATGACTGCTATGACTCTGGGGCCTTAAAGGAACTTCAGGTTACAATGCATACTTAGAGTAGTTCTCTTGAACGTCAGAAGAGACAAATCCTGTCTCTCTGAACAGCATACAGGAAAAGGAAACATTTCCCATCTCCAGTAGGTCAGCACCACTCACTACAGTCATAACTGTACAAAATATCCTGCAAACCCCTATACAAGGAGAACTGTAACTGTTGATTTTTAAATACGCACACACTCACATATATACAAACCCCACACCTTCCCCTGTACTGGAAAGAAGGACAAAAATTTTGAGAAAATAAACTGTGGATGCTTGTGAATTAATAGAATACATTGCTTCTCTCTAAAAAGGTGCCAGTTGTGTGAATCCAGAGGTCCCACTGAAAGGTGATAAATGGAAAAGTTTGGTAGAGCAACATGCAGGTGACTCAGAATAGACATCTTGTATCAGTCTCTATGTTATGACTTGAATTTTACAGCATAGTCAAAGCAGCAAGAGGATACTTGACTTTATGCAAATCCCAATCATCCATTAGTCATTTTTCACTTACTGGTTTAAGAAAGCATGAGTTTAGTTTTGCTTCACTGTATATACTAGAAGAATGGCCAAAATTATAGGTAGAGAAGCACAATAGGAGACAAGGCACAGTCATAATATACAGATTGACACCTTGCACATTGTTCTGCACATACTGATCCTTCAGTTAGCTCCAACTAGTTAAAATGGCTGGTGAAAGTTAGCTGAGCGGTTTAAGGAACAAACTTCAAA
Organism: Sceloporus undulatus; assembly: GCF_019175285.1. Taxonomy (NCBI): domain Eukaryota; kingdom Metazoa; phylum Chordata; class Lepidosauria; order Squamata; family Phrynosomatidae; genus Sceloporus; species Sceloporus undulatus. The sequence goes on along the minus strand of NC_056525.1, from coordinate 202,129,100 downwards.
TAGGCACTAAAGGAAACTGACTGTTGAAACAGTTTCTGGACAAATAAATAGAATTCTACAAGAGAAATCTAATTAGTTTTCTTTTTAAGTGTATTCCATCTGCACTTACTTTGAGCAGGACGATCAGGATTTTACAACCCCTGCTTTTAAAAACTGTATAATGCCTTAGGCCAATGGTTCTAATTTACTCCAGGGAGCTATGAGAATAGTATGGGAGGAAACATGCATGCTTCTTTGGAGTCCTTAGCCAAAGGTCTGGGGGAAGGGACTCAATAAATAAAGTCGGCCTAGGAAAGGAATTGAAGTTATTTCTGTCTCAAAATTTTTCTCAAAACAATATTTAAGAAAATTATTCTCATCGTACATAAACTAAGCATTAACATATCAAGTCAAACCATATGGCTATCTTACTTATTGGTGTTGACTTGAACTACACATATGCCACAATACCAAAAGAAATCACTTAACAAATATCACCCTTTTTCTATTCCTATATTGATTTATAAATATATATATATTATTATTGTGTGCCTTCAAGTCATTTCCAGTTTATGGCAACCCTAATCCGAATCTATCATGGGGTTTTCTTGGCAAGTAATAATAATAATAATAATTTAAACTGGATTGCTTTTGTAGCAAACCAGTCAAAACCATGCTTGAAAAAGGACTTCTCTTAAAGATACTCAGCAAGTATCTTTCAGGCAAGGTCACGGGTCCAAAACAGTGTTAAGTGTGCCTAAACCCACTGATTTGAATGGGCGTAAACAGCTTAACACAGGATGTTTACAAGGGTACCATGGTATATGCTGCTGGGATAAATGCACACTCACCTTCTTAATACAGATGTATTCTTCACTGTAACTGCACAAACTGGGCTTTCAGGTTATTTCACCTGAAAGTAAATTGGCTATGGATTCACTAAGCCTGGGTGTTCCCCATCCACTGACAGTACACTTCCCAGTGGCAAACCCCACCTCATTACCTGCTCAGCCAGGGACTGCCTCCCAGGTACATGTCCCAGCTCAACCTCCTGGGCTGCATTCCATTCCTTTTTCATTCACTTCCTCTCATTCACCATTTTCAAATGTCTGTTCTTAATCCTTTTTCCAGACTCTGACTGTATGTGCTTTCAACACAAATGCCGAAGCCATACAAACGCATGTGTATGGCGCATGCATTCCATGATCTTCTAATTACTTAGCAAATAGTGGATGGTCCCTCCCATTCCACATTTGCATGGTTGCACATATACACAGGACATGTAGCCAAAAAAGAAAAAAAATCAGTGAAATATAGTCCCCAGCTTTCAGTATATGACTGTACTTTTGTTTCCATGAATAATCATAGATAGCCATGTTATTTCCTTCTGTATTTTCACAGACTGGGTATGCTTCTGACTTATGACAACCCTAAAGTGAACCTATAATGGGGTTTTCTTGGCAAGATTTGTTCAAAGGAAGTTTGCCTTTGCCTTCCCCTGAGGCAGAGAGAGAATGACTTGCTCAAGATTATGCAGTGGGTTTTACTGAATCCTGATCTCTAACTTTCAACCCACTACACCACCTTGGCTCACTATGCCACCCTGACAGCAATTTTTCTTTGTATCTTGGGCTTTTAAAAATTAATTGTTGGTATTTTAATTTGTTGTTCACATGAAAAATGTTAATAACTCATACCAACTAATAAAGAAGGATATGCTGTGGTACAGTGGATAAATGGCTGAATGTGCATACATTGCAAGAAATGGCAGTGGGACCAAATTCACCTGAAAACAATAGTGCAGCAAGAACAAGACCTCCTCTTTCGTTTAAGAATTCATTAGCACCAGCTTCTTTCAGAGTAGAAGCAGCAATTTGTTGCAGTGTGGCTCTCCTAGTGTGGAGTGCGGTGGCTGACTTTGTGACCCCACAAGGCTCATGTGCCACACATCTGCTATATGAGGATGCTTTACATCAATGCTTTAAAAACTACACACCCATCAAAAGCCACTATGACTGTGTGATCCCATCAAGCTACAATTTAAGCTTAGAAGGGGGAAATGCTCTGAATGAAGGGGGGGGGGGAATCTAAATTATATTAATTATCCAGAGCATAGATATTATCTGTTATATCTTACTCTTCAAAACAATATCCCCATCCTCTAAATACATCTACCACAGGTTGATTTCAAAATGTATCTTGTCTGTTCACTAAGTGATAAGCAACTTAACATGGCATCTATGTACTGTCATGATTTTTAAGTATTACATGACATGTCAATGATGCATTATGCAGTCTTGAGAATACAACAGTATACAAAAAAGCTGTTCAAGAAAAAGAAGTGTTCCCTCACTCAAATATAAAGCAAATATATTTCACAATACTGTCGAATCCACTGTAGAGCATAGCGAACAGGTTCAATATAGACCAAGTATTAATTTGTTCACACTTTTGAAGATTTTAAAATCATATGAAACCAGAGTATTATGAGAATATTTATTCTTGTAAATGCTATGCTAAATCTGTGTGCCTAAACATATTTGGATTAGAGTGCCATGCTAATACCAACACACACACACACACACACAGATCCTGACTTCAAAATATAACCTTAATCAGAAAAACTATATTTGTCAAGCAGACAACTCTCTAAAAGCCTGATTTATGACATTGCCTGTGATTTTCCACAGTAGGCCACCTAAAAACCCGATCGATTTAATTATTGATGGCAACTTTACCAATAAAATAAATCCATGAAAGTCAAGTTTCGATAGTACTAATTGGCTAGAATCCTTTAAAAAAATTAAAAATTGAAAGCATGGTGGTTATGAGTATTGTTTATTCTGTCAATCAGTATAGGTGAATGTATTACTTTACTTTGATTATAAATAACCAAATCTCCATGCAGCCCAACTGTATGAATATTTATTCAGAAGCAATTCCACCTGTGTCCAGTGGGACTTACTCCTTTTATTTTATTTTATTTTAAAGTAAAATGTAAAACTATTGAAGATTAGTGGGACATAACATGTTGTCTGATTGGCAACTCCATCACAGGATCACTAAATGCCAACTGACATTCAATGTGAACTGGCACATTTTAAGTAAATGTTTGCCAATGCAAAGACATTAAATTTAATCTCAAAGCTCTTTACACATTAGTCCATACCACATGGATTTTTATTTGAAAAATGAACACATAACTAGTAAGTTGAGCTTTAGTATACCATCGTCAACAGTGAGAGCCAAAACACCATCAACACAGATCAAGCGGATATTGGCTTTGATTTTATTCCTGGGAAAAAACACAATATTCTTTCTTATACGTATAAATACACATATTACGCCATATTATAGTGATGGCTAATGCCATGTGCTTGCTGATTTATGATTATTTCCCCCCTAATGAAATGCTTTTATACTTAATTTGGAAACATTGTTTACCTGTATGGAATTTAGACTCGAAAGGAGTTTCAAAAGTTCATCTGTCCTACATAACTTTGTATCCAGGAGCTTTCACAGAGTTAGACTTGATCCAGCTGTTTTCAAATAACGAACTGTATCATTAAATGCCCTTTCTAATGAAATATATACTCTTGCTTTTAACTCTGCCCCCTCTTTTTTCAGGCAATGCAATCACTCAGAGAAGCAATACTGTATTCTAACATTCAGAGAAGCAAGGAAACAATGAACACTGAGAAAACTACTTCTGTGAGCAGAATACAAGTACTAAACAAGATGATTTGAGGGGAATTTGCTAAAAAGGATGTCTACAACTTATGCTTTCTTCAAGGCCTGTATGAAAGAGAAGAGGGGGAGCAAGGAAGACAGGTGTAGTAATATCTTAAGGCGCTATGTTTAAGTGCACGATGTCTCCAGGTGATGCACCTTGCTAAACACAAAATGTTTCAATCAATTGCACTTCTGCCAATAGTATTCTGTACTTTAGTGACAGAACCCCATTAAATGTAGTGAAGAGACATGTAGTGCGCACAGTTATCATTTCCTCTTCTTTACAGGGTATTCAAATGTGGCTCACATAGTACTCTTACTAATGGAGGCAGAAAAAGGATTGATATATCTACATTCCTGCCTAACATGGAAGTGTGAAATCATGGTTGTGGTTAACTGCTTTTGACTTAAACCTATGAATGAGAAGCCTCCAAGTTGCCCTATCATGAAAAGTCTTGCTCAGGTCTTGTAGACTCAGGGCCATGGCTTCCTTAATTGAGTCTATCCATCTGTAACCTGGTCTTCCTCTTTTCCTAATGCCGTCTCCTTACCAAGCACTATAGTCTTTGCTAGTGAGTCACGGCTTCTCATGATATGACCAAACTACGACAGTCTCCATTTAGTCATCTTGGCTTCTAGGAGTTCAGGCTTGATTTGCTCTAGGACCTATTGATGTGTGTTTCATGGTATCTGTAACACTCTTCTCCAACATATTTCAAATGAGATGATTTTCTTCCTATCAGTTTTCTTCACTCTCTAGCTTTCACAGGCATACTTAGAAACTACTATCATATGGAAAATCCTAACTTTAGTATTCACTGGTATATTTTTACACTTCAGGATCTTTTCTAGTTCCTTCATAGTTGCCCTTCCAAGTCTTCTTCTGATTTCTTCACTGCAATCTCCATTCTGATGAATGACTGAGCAAAGTATGGAAAATCTTGAGCTATTTCAATGTTTTAATCTCAGTCTTTAAAGTTACGATTTTCTGTAATTCTTTGTAGTCGTTATTTTTGTCTTCTTAATGTTCAGCTTGACTCTTTCCAGTAATCATTTCCTTGCTATTTTTTTGCTTGTAGCATGGTGTCACCTGCAGATCTTAAATAAAAACATGATAGGTACATATATTTAGCCGAAGTAAAATATGTATAGTTACAGTTTTCTGAGAAACTACTAAAATACATTTTAAAAACAGTGATTTTGTTTAATCATTGCAACAATAAGATGTTTATGGGTAAGGATAAAAAAAAACACCTCTACAACTTTTATCTAATGCCACAGTACATGGTGCAACTGCTCAGTTCTGCATTTGCTCCTGTTTGGGAAACCAGTGTATATGACTCAATGTTCCCTTGCTGCTGTTCTTTTTTAATTTGTTTTAAAGTTTTGAAATCATCATTCACATCAATTGTTTAGTCCAAACAAGTACATTGTACCAAATATTAAGCAACATCCTTATTCTTGAGGCATATAAAATTGGCCAATTTAATGAGCTTTTTTGGTATGTATATTTGAATAATGCGTCTCAGGAAGTATAAACACGAGTAAAATAACTCAGCTAGAACTAGGCTGAAGTCTAGTGTAGACTTGTGCCAGGCAGACTTCCTGAAATTGGACGATCTGAACAAGTTTAAAAGTTCCCAAGTGAATCACTCATACATATTGCAAAATCTTTTGTGGCTCAAAATACTTTTGCAACTGCCCAAGCTAATCCTATGTGGAGGATTGGCAAAATGTGCTTGCGTGGAGATGACACACACATGAAGCAGTTGCCAAAAACATCCTCTTAAAAACAGACACAGTACCGCTTTCAATTGTAAGGAGGTCAAATACATAGAAGGGACCGGATATTCTATGGAAACTGAATTTAAAATGTGCCGTCTTGAGAAACAATTTGGTTTTGGGGAAGAGTTTTGTGAAACATGAGTTAGGGCTGTTGATGGCTAAAATGTATGCTAAAGGAGCAGAGAAGGGGGTTTGTAGAAAGGAAGCAAGCCTGCAAAGCCTCTTCCCTCCTACCGAAAATAGAAAGTTTTCAAAGGATGTCCTGAGGGTGTTGTACTGTTTTCAAGTATATAGTTTTTAAGTGATTTTATCTTTTTAAAACAGTATTCTATTTTTTAAAAAAACAAGTCATCAGTTTTGATATTGTTCTGGCTTAATTCTATTTTAATGCCTTGCTTTTGTAGGTTTTCAACTATACTGTGCTTTTAAACTGTATGCTGCTTTCAGTTCTCATCGTCAGCTTTGAGTCCCAATTGTGGAGGGAGTCTGGGATATAAATAAATATAATAATAATAATAATAATAATAATACCGAAATCCATTCATTTGCCTTCCTGGGGCAAAACCACTGTCATCTCCACTGCCTTGGGCTGCATCTACACTGCAGAAATAATCCAGTTTGACACCACCTTAACTACCATGGCTCCATGCTATGGAATTCTGGGAGGTGTAGCTTGTTGCAGCACCAGAGCTCTCCAACAGAGAAGGCTAAATATCTCACAAAACTATGCATCCCAGAATTCCATAACATTGACCCATGGCATTTAAAGTGGTGTTTAAACCGCATTAATTCTTTCCTGTGGTGCTGCAACAAGCCATGCTTCCCAGGATTCCATGGCGTGGAGCCATGGCAGTTACAGCAGGGTAATCAGACATCCTCCTTTCCTAGGACCTGTCCTCCATTTCAGCCTTCTGTCCAGGAGGAATACCAAACTGTCCTTCAGAAGCACGAATTTACGTAGCGAGAGAGAGAGAGTTACAAATCAACAAACTCCAATTCCCAGAATTCCATAGCCTTAAGCCAGGGCAATTGGAGCGGTACCAAACCGGGTTATTTCTCCAGTGTGGATGCCTCCCAACCTGTGCAGAGGGAGGGGAGGGTTGCCTTTTGCCTTCCTTTGGGGCTGAGAGAGTGACTTCTCGCCCAAGGCGGGTTGTTCCATGGGCGAGTCGAGATTCGAACCCTGGTCTCCAGAGCCCTAGTCCAGCGCTGAAACACGTGGCCTCTCTCTCTCTCTCCCCAGCTGCAGAGCTGCTTAGCTTTGCTTGCTCTCGCGGGGTCCCCCTCCCGGGATCCCACGTTCCCCCGCCCCCAGTTCCCCCTCCGCTTCTGACGTCACGCTCTCAGGGTTTTCCTTTTCCCTGACGGCACTTTCCCCCTCGTTCCGGATTGGCTGCCGTCTCCAGCCAATGGGAGAAGGCGCGCCCTTTTGTCCCCGCCCCTCGGTGCCGGCTAGGCTCAGAAAGGTCGCCTGGTGCGTCTGTGTGTGGCGAGGGGGCGGGGCGAGAGGGAGGGGCGGGGCAACAGAGGCACCAGGTGGCGGCGTGCTGATCCCGTAAATTCACGAAGAGGTGCGCGTGCTGATTTATAAAAGGGGAAGCAGAAGAAGAAGAAAAGAGGGTGGCTGGGTTGGTGTTAAAGGAGGACAATAAGGGCAGCGCTTCAGGCAAAGTACTGTGCCCTTTCCTTTTCATAGCAGCCTCCAAAGAGGGGTGATGTCCTCCTCCTCCTCACTCACCGCAAAGGAGGTCCAGGAAATGGAGGACATTTAAGGGGGGAAATGGAGGATATAACAAAATTAAATAATAATAATAATAATAATAATAATAATAATAATAATAATAATAATAAATAATAATAATAATAATTAATAATAATAATAATAATAATAATAATAATAAGCTAAAGATAATTAAAAAACCACTCAGAAATATAAGCCAATGTTTCTTAAGTCAGGCTCAGAAATGGAGGACAGAAAAATAATCAGCCAGTCAATAAAGCTAATAATAATAATAAACACTCATAAATGTAAACCAATGCTGCTTAGTCTCAGGCATGGAGGACCTTTTGGGATTCGGTTGGAAATGGAGGGCGTGCCCTGGAAAAGGAGGACCCTGCCTCCCGAGGCAGCAGAAGTGCCCCCTTTCATTGCCTTCCCTGGGAAAGAGCCCAGATCAGGGACATTTCAGGCTCCTCTCCAGGAGGTTATTCCAAGACGCCCTCCATTTTGAGCAGGGCTAAGAAGCATTTACACTTCTACGAGTGCTTTTGGCTTTTTAAAACTGTGGTCGTCTCCTCCCATTTCCCTGGAATGCCCTCTATTTTGTGGCGAGGAGGACCTCTGGCCACCCTGGAAGCGCCCAGGGCAGAGCTCTGAGTAGCAAAGCAGGACATGCCCCCCAAGGCCCTTCTCCTTAACTGGGAGGAGGAGGAGGAGGAGGGCCCCGAGGCAGGGCAGGCAAGCGCACAGCCCCTTCCTGGTCACTCAAATGGGAAGCCTCACAGGAAAGGAAACTGAGGGAAACACCCACCCAGCCACCCAAACACACACTTTGGGGGTCCTTCTCATGATCCTGGGCGTTGGAGAGGTGGAAGGGTCCCCCCTCAAGGAAACAAAAATCCATCAGAGATACTTTTATTGGCCAACCGAAAGGCACAATATACTGTACTTGTTGCAAGCTTTCAAAGCTCATGGGCTTCTTCATCAGGCAAGATGTCACAAACCAAACAGAAGAAGAAGAAACACAGTTGGAGAAGTTAGTCAGATACCTAATTGACTAACATCTCCAATTGTGTGTGTGTGTTTTCTTTTTCTCCTGTTTGGTTTGTAACATCTTGCCTGATGAAGAAGCCCGTGGAGCTTTGAAAGCTTGCAACAAGTATATTGTGCATTTCAGGTGGCCAATAAAGTATCTCTGATGGATTTTTGTTTGCATTTGTTAAATGGCCAACACAGCCACCCCTGTATGTTTTCCCCTCAAGGAGACAGCCATGACCGCAGCCTGGAGAGTTTCCCTTAGGACTCAGCCTTAGTGCCCCTCACAATCCAGCCAATCCTGCCTTTTGGGACCCAGCCTCCTTTAAGAAGAGAAGTCTACTTCGGGTCCAGAATACACACTGCAGAAACAATCCAGTTTGAGACCGCTTTAACTGCCCTGGCTCAGTGCTAGGGAACTGTAGTTTATTGTGGCACCAAAGCTCTGACAGAGAAGGTTAAACTACAGTGCTCAGAATGCCCTAACACTGAGCCAGGGCAGTTAAGTCTAAACTGGATTATTTCTGCAGTGTGTTTTGGATCTAGAGTTCAGTAGAACAGGGTATGATGCTTCGGAAGGGGTTTTAGGATGGCATCCGCACTGCAGCAATAATCCAGTTTAAGACCACTACAACTGCCATGGCTCCAGGCTCTGCTCTGGGGCCCCAGAAAAGTAACTTCCCAGAATTCCACAGCATGGAGCCATTACAGCTAAAGCAGTCTCAAACTAGATTATTCCTGCAGAGCAGATGGAGCCCTCAGTTTTACAATCTTTACATTCATCTCCCCAACAAGTTGGTGGAATGTGTTCCTTCTTGCTTTTCACTTTGGAAGTAAAGAGCTCTTAATGAGGCCTGAAGCAAATCTTTATCCCCTTTCAAACAAATGCAGGGCTTTCTCTCACACCCCCACCATCTTTGCATCTTCCTTCTGCATTCACCCATGAAATCATTTGCTTAGGTAGGACCTAATCCCCCGAAGGAGAGATGAACGAAAGTGTGGCTTTAGAGATGTTCCTGGATTGCAACTCTCATCATTTCCTCACTACTGGCAAGGAGCTATTCATGCTTGATGGGAGCTGCAGTCCAATGATATCGATGGCCACGTGTTCCCCATCCTTGCCTAAAGAAATAAAAGAAGACTTAAATTTTAAGGTACTTTCCCCCTTAGCATTCTTCTGCTACTCAAAACCAGAGCAGTGAAGCATGGCAAAAGGCTTTCACAGCATACCAGGTCACAGAATGGAGTGTGAATGAACAGAAGGCTTTTATCCATATAGCGTATCCCTGTTTGCCATGATTTTGTTTATGCCATGGATCTTGCACAATGTTTTAACTCTTGATATAATCTCCTTCTTTTGTATTCAGATGGAAGGGACAGATCAGCACGAAAGGTAGGTGGGCACACATGGCAGGTGTTGGAAGCAGACTAGGTGTAGCAATCTATACCAAGAGAAGGAAATAACTGGCACAGAAAACATTTTCATATGTTTTGTGTCGCATACATCTGATTTTGTACTGAAGTCTTAAATCTGGGACGACAGGCAAGCACCTAAGTGGAAATGTACAAGAAGCGGGGAAGGTGAATGCAAGTTATAATTACTGAACCACCGAGTAAACTTTGAAATGCAGAAGGTAACCTTTGGGATCACACACACTCTTTGTATGGCACCATACCGCTAACAACTAAAGCATCTCACACATACATTTTCCATGGTGGTAGAATTCAAATATATAGTCCTGTTAGTTTGTAGAATCAGAATGTAGAGAGATCTTGTAGCATCTTTGAGAAGTGAAAGTAAAAAGGGACAGAAATAGAACCAGAATTCTGAATGCAACTGTTCAATGACTTGTGTTAGGAGCAAGGTGAACTACTATAATAATCAATGCTGAGAAACAGACGGTAACAAAAAAAGAAAGAATAAGAGATCTCCAGCAGGAGAACATATTCAAGTAGAAGTTTTTAAAAATACACAACACACAGAAGTAGACAAAACAACAAACAGAAGTAGATACAAGAGATAAAAAGATGCCAGATTGATTCAAAGAAGAACCATATGAAGATGAACCCCCAATTTTAGAAAGTTAAGTGGAAGTTGCACTCAGAGCACTTGGGAGAAATAAATCAACAGGAACAGATGGCATACCAATAGAACTGCTACAGAGACAGAATCTACTCTAGTTCTAACTAAAATCTGTCAACAAATATGGAAAAAAAAAACAATGCCCCACAGATTGAAAATACCCAATACACATTGAGGAAGGGGGCACCAGGGACTGCAGTAGCCACAGGACCACTGCATTAATTTCCCACGCAAGCAAAGTGATGCTCAAAATTCTACAACGAAGACTTTAATATAGATGGAGAAAGACATGTCGAATGTCAAAGCTGGGTTCAGGAAAGGAGGAGGCACAAGGGATCATATTGTACACATACAATGGATAATGGAGCCCACTGAAGAATTTCAAAAAAAAAAATCATCCTGTGCTTTATCGATTTAAACAAAGCCTTTGATTCTGTAGATCATGAAAAACTACAGATCACTCTTAAAGAAATGAATTTTTGAATGTCTTGGTGATTGTCTTGATGAAAATTTTATTGTCTGTACTCAAGAGGTTACCATCAGGCCAGAAAACGGAGAGATGGAATGGTTTCCAGTTGACAAGGGAGTTCGGCAAGGCTGTATTTTATCACCGCATCTGTTTAATTTATCTGCTGGAACGTATGTATCACAAAGGCAGGATAAGACTTAAAGAGGTGTGCAAATTTGAGGAGGGAAAATCAACAGTTTAAGATATGCAGAATATACCATAGTACTAGCAGAAAAGATAACAATTACTGAAGAAAGTCAAAGAAGAAAATGCAAGACAAGTTTACAATTGAACATAAAAGGTAAAGGTAGTTCCTTGACTTGAATGTCTAGTTGTAACCAACTGTAAGGGGCGGTGCTCATCTCCATTTCGAAGCTGAAGAGCTAGCTTTGTCCAAGGACTACTCTGATGGTCATGTAGCCAGCATGACTACACTGAACACTGTTACCTTCCCACCGAAGTGGTACTTATTTATCTACTTGCATTTGCATGCTTTCGAACTGCTAGGTTGGCAGAAGCTGGGATTAATGACAGGAGCTCATCCCATCATGCAGCACTTGGGTGTTGAACTGCCAACCTTCCAATCTTCCAAACTGGCATCTTAACCACTAAGCCAACACATCCGCTAGGATCCAACTGAACATTAAGAAAACAAAACTGATGATCACAGATGATTTACGTTACTTCAAGGTAGATGATGAAGACATTGAATTTTTCATACCTTGGTTCAGTCATTAATCAGAATGGAGGCTACAGCAAAGAAATTGGAAGGCTTGGAAGGACAGCTATGAAGGGACTAAACAAGTTCCTAAAGTGTAAAAATAGATAATTGGATACTAAAGTTAGGATTGTCCGTGCCATAGTAGTTCCAGTTTCTAAATATGGTTGTGAAATCTGGAAGATGAAAAAAAATTATAGGAAGAAAATCAACTCATTTCAAATGTGTTGGAGAAGAGTTCAACAAATACTGTGGATTGCTACAAAGACAAATAAATGGATGCTAGAGCAAATCATGTTTGAACTCCCCCTAGAAAATGAGATGACTGAACTAAGATGGTTGTACTTTGACCATATCATGAGAAGACATGCCTCGCTAGAAAAGACAATGATGTTTGGAAAGGCAGAGGGCAATAGGAAAATAGTAAGATCACATTCCAGATGTATAGACTTGATCAGGGAAGCCACATCCCTGAATCTGCTGGATCTGATGACAGGGTGATTTGGAAAGCCTAATTCATAGAGTTACCGTAAATCAAAGCTGTTAACAATAATAAAGAATAGTTGCAATCCTATGACAGTATCTATGCCCATCACAAAATGGTTGTCATGAACATGTTCATTGACAAAATGGCTGCTATGGTTGGGAAAGGCAATAGTAAAGCAATCAGTTCATGGAAGGATAAAGTAGTTAGCAAATCTGAATATAAGGACAGAGGTCAGAGCTGAGCCCACAAACAATGCACTCATTTGATCTCATATTTTTTTCCTTCTGCAAACCAGACAACCATTTCAAAGAAAGACAAACTGATGACTTTTCCCCTCCAAGATGGGGACCGAGACAAAAACCACCAAACCACCCCTTCAAAGCCACAATTTCCTCCCTTTTCAGGAATAACCTCCCACGTACTTTCACCCTATCCCCAGTATTTAAAGGCACAGTCACCCATATGCTTAGTACTTCAGATTCACTCACTCCTATTACTTTTAAATACTATTCCTTCCAAACTTTTTGATTGACATATATACACCCACAGCCCACCTCCTCACTCCCCCCTCCAACCTCTCCCATCATTCTCTGCAGCCTCTCCTCTGAGCAGGACTAGTCCACTCATCCGCAGCTCCTCCTGTCTTGGGCAGCCCACTTCTTCCTCTTGGACAACAGATTGCTCTATTGCCATTCCCCAAAGCCGCCTACTTTATGAGGCAGCAGCACTGCGACTCCTTTCTTTTTTATTATCAGGAATGTCTCCTTCAAAGTAAAGTGCTGGTCTCTACCTGCCCATCATCTTTACTCTTCAAACATGGTGCTGGGGCTTTCTTTGGAAAGTCTCTCTCTGAAGTGCTCCCCCCCCTTTAAAAAAAAAAGAAACTTGAAGGAGATAACAAAGGGTGAAGCTGAAGGCTTCTGCTCTCCATTTTCACAAAATCACAAGTAACAGCTTGGAGGTAACTTATTTTGACAATTTGCACTTAACATTTGTACTCCTACTCTCCAATAGGTCTATGCAGTTTCCATCCTTTATTCAGAGGCTTAAAACTGAGCAAAGAACAATGCAAGAAGGTGGTGTAACCAGCCCTTCTTTAGGAACTGCAAATTCCCTTTGGTACAGTTAAAATTTCACCTAGGTGAACAGATATGACCACTGGTAGGTATGACTTGCTAGTGCCAGGAAAGAGTAGGGTGTAAAAAAACATAATATACAGTATATCTCATTTACTGCAATCAGAAATACTCCAGCATGATCAAAGCAGTTAATTCATACAATTATACAAGGTTTATTCTGCTCCTGTTGAGTCTTCCCTATCCCTTCAAAAGGGTACTTTTGCTTAGGAAGTGTGTGAGTTGAACTGAAAAGAAAGATAATATCGGAGAAGCAGCACAGAAGCCCATATGGAACATGTAATACCAAACTTTTGTAGAATTCTAGCCAAAGTTCTAACACAGCATGGGATTTTGAACTGGGGTAATACATATTCTAAGCTTTTCCTGTTTACATGTTTAAGTAAGTTCCTAATGTGAAAATTGTTATTTACTCAAGTTCACAAGGCCTATCCAGTCAAATATTAAACTATTTTCAATGGTTAAAGTTCTTGTTTTGAAGAAAAACTGTTCAAGGTCCACACTGGGCTATTTTGCTTAGTAATTTCTCTATTTAAAATTTCTTTTGACTTTTCACCACAAATTATTGGGCTATTAATTTTGAACCTTCTTGCAGAGAAAGCTTTAATTTTTAAACTGAAAAATATCACCTATAAGGAATACTTTGTTAATCAAACATCCCTTGGCAAAATGATTAACTGCATTTAGTGGGTAATTTCACACTCTACAGTCAGTTCTGTCTGCAATAAAGTTTTCATCTCATACTTTTAGTTTAAGCCAATCCTATAGTAGGAAAGCTTTTCGGCTATTACAGCATGGAAGGAATAAACCTTTGGCTCAGGCTCTCTCTTACTGTAGTCTGAGTAGGATAATATACTGTAATTGGTTTTCCACATTTGCCAAGAGTCTGTTTCCTCTTATCATCCACATTATTTAACACAGGCTCTGTAATAGGGCCAAAAATAATAAAATCTGTCCCAAGAATAGAAGTGATAGATCCAGAACATGCTGCTTTTTGTCATGGCCTTGGCTTTGTTAAGTCTGTTAGTAGTTTTTATTACCAAATGATGTGGTTTCTTTCATGCACAGCAAATCTAGTAAAGACATTTCATCAGCTACTTATAGTACTGACAAGGATTATTTACAGACTGAGACTTCAGTGCCACAGTAAAACAAAATTAGTATGGTATACTATTAAACAACATTACAATGTAGTCAAAAAGAAACTGCACTTCAGTTAAAAAAAAAAGAGCAGTAAAGGAACAAGTGTTCATAAGCTTCCTCTTGATACAGATCAAAAGTATGTGGACTAAATTATATTTTTGTATATGTAAGAATATTTACACAATTCATTCTATTCTAAACAAAAACATATGTGTAATTTGGTTTTAATATTTTATTCCAATGCTACCTTGAGTGCATATTAGTAAATATACAAACAGGTGCTTATGGATACTTAAAATATTTGGTTGACATTACCAGGGTTTAGTGGTTTGGGGAAATATGCATATGTAAATGGCACTCCTGGAACATTATTTATAATGGAAAGGGGAAAGTTCTGTCAGTGTCAGCAGGTCTATGCTGCTTCATCCACATGCTTTACCTAATAATCCAAACTGTGGCAACCATTTCTATAGAAATTGCAAAGTAGAACATTTCCATGCACTATATGAAGATCAAGCTGTGCTTGAGTGTAACGCTTCCTTACTGTAGGAAAAGCCAAGTATATGCTCAAGAGACTTTACTTTCAATGCCTTATCACAATCTTTTTTAACAATTAAATGAATTATATGTACCTATAAAAGTCTCTTAATGTCAAGTCACCATTTTAAATTTGCTGTACTAATTTTAAAGAAGAGTATATGAAATGCAGTGGGGAACAAAGTTTAAACATATTTAAGTCTCTTGCATAGGCTGGTGAAGAATTGGTTCCATTATGATAACATATGACTCTCATGTACCTTTATGGTTTATGTACATTTTCTTCCGAATTTTAAGACATCTGTGAACTATTAATGTGATTTATATTACATATATTGCAAACTGTGAAAATAACTTCCCTCACTTTTGTAGTAACATACAATTTCACTTTACATATAGGAACACTCTAAGTAGCCAGTGAAATACATATATGCATGTACTCTACAGGCCCACTTTGATAGTGACATGAATATGTACCAATGCTGAAAATTACAGTACAATATTAAAATGAAATAGAGGTGTAAAGTCAAAGGCTTTCATGGCTGGCATCCATAGTTTTTATGGGTTTTTTGGGCTATGTGGCCATGTTCTAGAAGAGTTTATTCCCGACATTTTGCCAGTATCTGTGGCTGGCATTTTCAGAGAACTCTGAAGATGCCAGCCACAGATGCTGGTGAAATGTTAGGAATAAACTCTTTTAGAACATGGCCACATAGCCCGAAAACCCCACAAAAAACTGTGAAATAGAGGCAGTTTCTAAATTTGAGATCAATGTAAACCAATAAAACACCACAAGGCACTGGAACCAATAGTTTCACAAAGCTCTAAATGTAAGTGTTGGGCAGCTCTAATAATCTGTCATACAGCTACAGAGTTTAAGAATGCTAAAAATGTTTACTATTATTCATATCCTAGTGAGTCAACAACAGACAGCTAATATGTCATATTGGCCAGTGTGAGATGAATTTTGAACCATGGTCCTTCTGTCAGTGGACCATGGTTCAAAACCAAATTCAGTAAGTAAGCTGACTGAGGGCCATCAAAGATGGATTGGGGCCGTGGCAAACAAGCTACACCCCCAATCCGCCTTAAACCCAGACCAAAGAGGAGTGGAAAAGATCCACTCCTTTTTGGGCTGGGAAGAGCCAGCTTTCCTGGCCCCGCCACAGCCTCAGGGCACTTCAAAACACTCTGATGGCGTGCAGCGTGTAAATGCTACGCTGCCAGAGCATCTTGAAGCCGCCCATGTCTGGGCAACTGGTTGACTTCTGGGTCAGCATCCGTGTAAATGCCGCACTCCCAAAATGCCCAGAAGGTGTCTTTAATGGGCCGTCTGTTCCAGCCCAGAGTGAATTTAGACCAATTAACATATCTTAACCCAGCCTTCACTGCAGGCTTGTTGCAAACAAACTGCTAGGGGAAGAACAATGTACTTTTAGTTGCTGAACATCCCTGGTGGGATTAGAAAACAAATAAAAAAAACCAAGTTTGGACATATACTTACTTCACACACCTGAAACTGTCGAGTAGTCACTGGTCTGTAGGGCCTCCTAGGACCGGAAGACTGTCTAGTCCAATTTTAACAGGTTTGGGATGACTGCTGAGTCTGTGATGGAAATCTGAATTTGAGGCCTGTGGTTTGCATGTCTTGCGTATGTAGTCTGTGTCTCCACTTCTTCATTAAACAATAGATCCTCTATTGTGACTCTTGCCTGATGAGACAATGCTGAGGAATGCAGTCATACATGCCTGTGCAGTTCAACAGCCCCTGCTAGCATCTTTGCCCTGCAATCAGCCATATGCCAAATGAAATTATCTACTGGGCCACCAGAAAATAAATCTTGGTTTGAAGATAATTATTTTGTTATGGTGGGTAGGGATTTAGGTGGGTCATGTGGCCCTCCAGATATTGTTTGACTGGAATTCCAAGTATTCTTCATTATTAGTTTTATTAGCTATGGCTGCTAAGAGCTGGAGTCTTACTCTTACAATATCTAGCAGGCCACATGATTCCCTTTCACATACTGTACAGCAGGAGGTATTTAGACCATTTATATATACGTATGCCCACAAATATATACACATACCAAGAAATAATTTTTTTCAAGTCTCAATTCCTTGCATAAGTTACCGTTTGTCATAACTTCAATGGAAATATTAATTAGTAGTTTCTTAACTAAGAATACTAAGCTAAGATCAATCATGCATTTTTAAAACCAATATTAAGCATTTATGTCCTGTATTTTACTTGTAATCCTTTGTAGGAGAACATAAGCAGGGGAGGATGCCCCTGGGTAAGGAAAAGTTGCCATCTCTTAAGACAAATCTACCTCCTAAGGCTATTACAAGCACTATTTTGAGCTCAGTGAAAGGATGGGATTTAAAATAAAATAACAAATCAGTATCTTCAGAAATCAATTCTTATATGGCCACCCTAAACAACCTAAAGTTAGAATAATTATCTATATAATCTATTGCTCTTAATTTATCAAGGCATACTCCTCTCCCTCGCCAGTACTAAACTTGAATGAGAAGTAATGAATTTTTTGAAGCTTAGCAACAAAAGTTGAGTTTATGAAAGAACATTTTCACTTAATTTGTACCCATAAACATTCTATACTTGAATATATTGTTAAACAGAAGTTTATTTGCAGTACTGTAAACTAATTCATCAGAAGCATGGTAAAAATGAAAAAAAAACCACGATGTAGAGTAGAGCACTAAAGCATTTCCAATTTTGGCTTTTTTCAGGATATTCAGTCTGGCAGTTTTATTGTTACACCCCTTTCACAATAGACAAGATGCTTACCATATTAAGATTACACATCACCCAAAAAGAAAAAGAAAAACCAATTTAACACAGTCACTGTACATCTATGTTGAAAAACTGTCCTTGATGAAAATATACCTAGAAATGAAGAAGCAAATAAAACCTTTTAAGAAAGAGTAATGTCTTCATAATGTGCCATTTTATGAGTTTTGATGCTTCCTGTATTTTTCGTTCATTATAATATGGTTTAACCTACATAATTAAGGCAAACAGCTAATCCATTTCTGAAGAGGTGTTTTGGAAGTTGTGAGCAAACAGCAAACATTTGGCTTTAAAATAGATAATGCATATGTAGCTTCTGGTAATATTATACATAAAGCATTTTCGGACTCTAGAATAATGACAAGAGGACAAACATGCTAACATGTCAATAATGTTTAAAATTCTGCATCTAAGCAATTTCTAATGATGCTTCTGTAGTAAAGGTACCAAGCTCTAAATGTATAGAATGTATGCAAATGCATTAAAGAATTATAGCTTGGCAAATACACCCAAGCAGGTTATTAAACTATATATACAGAAAGTAAATGATAAATACAGAATTAAAGAGTCCTTCCATTTTTCTTGAGAGCTTTGAAAATGGATAAAAGTTGAGGACAGTTCTACAATATTAAACATTAGGTTACCACAGTATTTGGGTAACCTAATTTCACAAACTGATTAAAATACTCTGATGACTTTGTAGTGTTTAATACGGTTTGTAGGCAAGGGCACAAGACAACATTTAACAAAAATAATCACATCAATTGACTTTGAAATCAAATGGAAATATAGATATGAATACAATCTCCAAAACCTGTCTTTAAGTGAACATTAACCATTTATTCAAAGTTGTACAAGAATTTGAAGAATAAAGTCTTCTGCAACATGATGCCATCTTACAATAATTTCATGTCGTAGTTGAAATTGAGCGGGGGAGGGTGAAACAAGTTAGTAGGCCGCATCAGACAGCTAGGAAGTAAAAATAGGTTCAACAGCAGCCTCCACCAGCCTGTTGTCCTCCCTGATTGCCTGTAAGTGTTGCATTAGTAGCAGCATGCTGCGGGCCGATTTTAATGCCATTTGCCTGAAATAATAAAAAGTTGAATGCACATTAATACTCCGAAACACTGCTACAGGCTACAACATTTGAAAGTAGTTAACCTATTTCTGATTTATGAACAGCTAAATTAGTTGTCTCATTTTCATGATAATCAAGCTGTAGGGGGAAAACCCTATTAAAAAAACCCTGTCTGGTAACAATTAGGTAAATGACATCAAGAATAAGATTCTTGCTCTATTACTTCAATTTTTCATCATTTCTGTAGCACAGAATCTACTGATCTATCACTGACACTATGAATGCATACAGTATGGACAACACTTACACATGAAAATGGTTCAAACTGTTTCATAAATCTAGAAATCCTTAATATTCCTAATAAACCCTTGTTCCTACGAAGAGACAATAAAGTTCAGGTTTCCACTGGTCTCACACAGCAAAGCATTTTTGCCTCCCGACTGCACGTTTTTCCTATGTTGAGTCAGCTGTACAGGCTAAGGGCATACAAGTGTTCTGTGTCATCAATAATTTCTATGATCCCCAAAGACATGGCAAGTTGCCAAGAACCACACACAGAGCAGTTCTTTCATTCATCAAACTCACACTTATATCTTAACCCAGACTCCCTCAAGTGGATTTTACCTAAAATACAGCAATTTAAGAAAAGTAATACAGTAGCTTCATAAATTAAGCTCTTAAGGAAACTTTGCGTCACAGTAAATCTCAGATTTATAGTGCTTGGCAGTTGTTCTGCAACAGTAGTAGCCTTGGGGTTTCTGGCACTCGCTAAGTATTGACAGCAGCTGATGTGGTTTCTTTTCACTCTTTGACTCCTCTTTAATAAAAAGCATGCCCTATGGCTCATTGGTTTTGCCCCCTCTGGGCTGGTAGCAACTTCTTGAGGAATCAAGGAGCCAGAGTTGGCATTGAGCCAAGTAAATAGCATGCACGGTTGGCTCCTGACAGCAAACTGCAATCAAATCTCCATAAGGAACAGTAAAGCAGTCAGATTCTGTATGAAACTAGACAGATATTAGCAGGGCTTAGCGGCCATGATTACCGTCCAATATATAAGGCTATCTACTGCTTACTAAATAATAGCCCATTTAACATTATTACATGAGCTTGGTCAAGTTCAGGAGGAGCCATTCTAAACAAAGCAAGGCCTATAATTCTTCCTTCTATGCTGGCCTTACATGGGACATGCAGCGCTGTTTACATGCATCCAGGGGCCTGCAGCTCTTCAGAAACTTAAAAAGTAGCTCAGAAGCAAGATGCCCTACATAAGCAGGGGAAATGTTAAACTTATCTGCTTGTTTACAATGGCTGCCAGTTGGGCAGTGAATCTACTGTGGGTTTTACTTCAGATATTAAGGTGCAGGATCTATTTAGGAGTTAGGGCTCAGACCAAAACCAGGAGTAGGTTTCAATAAAATGTCAGCTAAAATCTAAAACAGATACACTAGTCGACAAGGGAAGCTATGAGCCACCAATGCTCTCTTATGAAAATAATGAGTGCAACTTGTGACACTGTAGTCTTTAACAAAGTTTAGTTTTCCAAAGATGCTATGCACCTTGGGCTTTAATTTAAATATATTTATTTGGTTACTTCAGTCACTTTTTCACAAGAAGATTCCACATTACTTCTATAGTTCAAATATGTTAATCAAGAAATATTAGGACAAAATCTGAGTTTCAGACTATCTCCATCAAATAAATAAATAAAACAGGGCATAATCAAGTAAGTATTCACTAGGGAAAACTAATATCTTCTTGCAAAAATAAACCTATCAAAAAGTAATAAGCAGAACTGATCTTAGTTTTCTGCCTGAACAAAGAGTAATCCCCCCCCCCAATTTCTTACATTAATGGAGAGCAACACATGGTCCACTGGCTGCATACAGCCCCCACCTGTTTTTGAATCCTCTTTGCACAAAAGGAGGGGATAATTTTTCCCCTTCAAATAAGGGGGAACTGCTGTTCATTAAGGCCACCAGGAACAATGCTTCTCTTCTAAAGCTCTCCTTTAGTATAAAACAGTATTTAAAAAAAAAACTGCAAATGAACTTCCAGTCAATTCCAATTGTACAAAAAAGTCCTACAAAATGGTTTTGGATGTGATGTGGACTGTGTTGTTGTTGTGTGCCTTCACAAGTCATTTCCGACTTACAGCAACAGAGGGGCAAAATTAAACCCTAGACCTGTCAAAGTTGCTCATTTTTGTCTTACCAAGTTCCCAGGAGTTGGAGGATAAGGAAAATGGAAGAACAATTTTGAGACAACCAAATCCTAATCCTACAGCATTATGGCCTTTCCCTACAAAGCTATTCAGGAAAAGAATTCCTGTTGGAAAAACCAGGAGCTCAGAGCTTCAGAGATTTCTAGAAGAAACTATTTGGGAGTTTTTCAGCTTGGCTACAAGTCTCATTTTGGAATGGAAACTGTTTTTGTTGCTCTAGCAAAGTACTTGTACTAGGGATACCAAGAATGCAACACTGTTGGTTCTCTGGCAATTTACAGCCAGATACGATACCACAGAGCATGGTGGGGACCAGACACTCTTGATGCTCCCCATTCCCAGCATTTTGGGAAATGAGCTAAAATTGGTAAAATGCAGCTCTGGTAAAATTGATAAAATACACAATCAACAATAGAAAATATACAAAAATGGACACTGAAAATATGGCCCCCAAATGTTTATTTTGGCAAAATGTTTGCTGGGGGAGTAATCTGGATTACTGTGGGAGCAAAAACTGACCAGCTTACTCTAAAAGTTGCTCATTCCTGCCATAGAAAGCAGTATCTTGGGTTGTCTCAATGGGATGGGGATTGATGATACTGTATCTCTTGGCCAGTTCATGGTGTTCTTAGGGCTCTATTTAGGTAAGATGCTAAATAAGAGGTGTGTACTGTGGAGTCATCAGTACGTAGCTGATACCACATGCTCTCATTTTTACCTGATTGCAGAGTGTCAGTAGAAAGACTGGCCTCACTGTCTCTAGAAACTGAAGGCTTCTTAAGAAAATAAGTACTCTGTTAAGAGTAGAACCCTGATATTATATTTTATTATAGCTATGGGCCATCCCCAAAAAGGCTAAAAGACAAAACTACAATTCATCTTCTTGAACCAATATGGTAAAACCCTATCCAAAAAACTTAATGCTAGCTAATTTAACTTGCCCGTAAAAAAGGTGCAATAGTAGCAGCACTTTTTTTTTTAATTTAACAGCTTTATTCAAACGTTGTGCTCCACAAATAAGGCAGATTTGGAAGCACTAATGGTAGTAATTGTTTAATAACAATTATTTTTTTAAAAAAATTAGTCAACAACAATAAAAATTGAAAGTTAATAGTAGCAGCACTTTTAATAAAATCTACACACATGTACACACACATGGGGGGGGGGGATTCTGCCCTTTATCCAAAGATTTCAGAGTGGTGTACAATAAAACCAGTTCAATAAATTTAAAACAGTGTAAAAATGGTGTGCCTGCATAATATGTGGGTGAGCCTTACGCAACTTTCAGCATATGCTGAAAGCTGTGCTGGGAAAAGGGGTGACGCACCCCATAAGGGGTAATGGCACACGCCACCGCGCGCACGAGCCCCATTCATTTAAATGGGTCTCGAGCCTATGTGGCATTCTCCTTATGCGAGGGGGGGTGTCCAGAATGGATCCCCCACATAAGGGAAGGACGGACTGTACTAAAGATAATTTTAAATGGTTAAAAGCATATTAAACAATTAACAAATTAAAATATAAACAAACATGCTATAATAGTTTTAAATTATTTGGAAACATGCATATTTGGAGAGGTGCGCCTTCAAGTACCAAGGTCCCAAATCATCTAGGGTTCTAAATATCATTACTAGCACTGTGAATTCAGACCAGAAATGTATTGGCAGCCAGTGCAATTAATTTAAAACTGATGTTATATGAGTTTTGTACAGTTGTCCGTTCCCTTATGCGGGGGAGCCGTTCCAGACCCCTGTGTAAGGGAAAAATGTGGATGCTCAAGCCCCATTCAAGGGAATGGGGCTTGTGCCAGGGGCAGCGTGCATGCGCCATTATCTTTTTCAATGGCACTACTCCTTCCGGCGCAGCTTCCATCATATGCTAGAAGCTGCATAAGGCACGCCTGTGTATGACGCAGGTGCACTGTATGATGTTCCAGTCAACAGTTTAGCCGTTGCATTTTGCACTAGCTGTAGTTTACAAGTTGACTTCAAGGACAGCCCCACACAGCAATGCATGGACGACTGTGAATAAGTTATCACTACCATAATTGGCAGACTAGTCTGAGCTGGCTCCAAACACTCAGCGCTATGCAGTCTCCCTGGTCCCCAATGGTAGCCACATGGCTGCGCCACCATTGAGGATAATGGGACTTGAGCAACTGCGGATTTTGGTATCTGCAGTATCTTTTTCTGTCACAGTGGACAGTTCCTGTACAGTAGACAAGTTACCACTGTCATTTTACAGCAGTAAAACCTGCTTCTGAAAGCTCATGATACCACACAGAGAAATGAATTTGTGTGGACTTTTCTCTTTAGAGGTTTTATGCTTGATGGAGACATACAATAATTTCAATTGTAATACTAAAAGCAAGTACATAAAAATGTAGTATACGCATAGTAAGAGCTCGGGATAGGGTTTATATACCAAAACTAGCACAAAAGCTGATTTCAGTCTGAAGTAATTATTTTGTCTCTTATGCATTAATTTTCTGTAAATGTGTTTTATACTTACAGGTAGCATTCTAACCATTTGAAAAGCTTACCTCATTATTAATGTCAAAGACCCCTTCCTGTATTTTCTCATAGATTTCCTTTGCTGTATTAATAAATGCCTGAAAAAGTAAATTGAAAAGTGTAAGAAGTCCAATATTATGGACAGGTTAAGGCTGCCCCCCAAGTATCTGCAATTGGACTGTTCACCTAGAACTCCACAAAGACATCTTGCCTTTTATTCCCCAATGGTCATTTCAAGATTAATCTCCCATTTGAGCAATGCTTCAGTGATCTGAAGCTGGCCAATCTTCTTCTAATGCTAAGACAAGAGTCATTCAAGAGGTCACAGTAACCTCTAAAACAGTTTCTGGTTGGCCAACTGTATCACTGCTATCAGAGATGGCACCGCTTTCTCCACTAGAGCTACTTTCACCACTGGACAAAATAGTTTCTGTCTGTCATGGCTTTTATCCCACAAACAAAGAAAGCATCATCTTAACAGTGACTTCCCTGGAATTTTGTAATTAGAAATCTAAAGATCAATCTAAAAACCATTTCCCCCTTTTCCTCCTCCTTATTACTTTATAAAATTATTACCAAGTGGCTCAAGATCTAGGTTAAGGAGAGTCCTGCACAAAATACTACTAGAGGACTAAGGTATACTGTATTGTCTTATTACAGATCCCAGTTTTGCCCCTTTAATACAGGATATCTGGATGTCCAATGGAAAGA
Source organism: Sceloporus undulatus (assembly GCF_019175285.1). NCBI lineage: Eukaryota > Metazoa > Chordata > Lepidosauria > Squamata > Phrynosomatidae > Sceloporus > Sceloporus undulatus. Next base: position 202,104,902 of record NC_056525.1, on the reverse strand, counting down.
ACTTACAACCAGATGTGTTATAACAACCTGAAAGTTCTTGGTTCTGAAATGGTAACGCTTTGTATGTTAATGTTGCATATTTATTCAAGTTAACTCCCATGGTGTCATCCTGAAATAATGTAACTAAAACTTCAGGTTGCTGCAGTAACTAACTATGTCTTGTATCAAAGCCATGTAAAAAGAAAATGTTTCTTTTAGATGTAGGACTAGAAAAAACCTCTCATGTTTTTCTTGACATGGGATACATTTTCACAAGAATGCCCTTAGTCAAGCCCTTCCAGGAATTTGTTCAGTATGAAGTACTCTGCCCCACAGGAAGATCAAATAGGATTTTACATTTTATTGCTTTAAAAGCATATTGAAGCAGTATCACTGCTAATTGATTTTGTGTAGAATTTGGTACAGAAAAATGATCTAGGGGCCTGGGTTGAGCTGCTGCTAGAAAAAAAAGCAGATTCTATGATGTGGATCATTTGGAAATGGATCAAAACTAAAACTGCCAATATCACACAGCCTGTACAGATATATGGTGCAATCACATTTGGAATAATAAGTACAGTTTTGATTACCACATATTAAAAATGCAATACAACTGGAAAGAAGGTGACAGGGTAAAGACAACCAAAATAGTTAAGGCACTAGATTAAAACTTTCTCATAAGTTTGCAGTGCTTGGGGCTTTTAGCCGAGGAATCATATTAAAGCAATGTAAAATTACACATGAAAATAGATGAGGGTTTGTTTATCTATTTTGGAAGGATGCAAGATACAGGGAAGATAAAAGGACATATTTATAACTCACAATCTAAACAATCTGCAGGGGGTACTGATGGTCACCAACCTGGATGGATTTAAAAGGGGATGAGACACATTTATGGAGTGTTAGGTTACCAATGGCTATTAACTGTGATAGCTACCCCCAGTGTTTGGCCAGTATGCCTCTATATATCAGTGGTTGAGGAACACAAGCAGGAGCATGCTATTACAATAGTGTCCTGTATGCAAGTCTCCCATAGGCCTGCATATAAATAGCATTACCTGAAAGTAACTGGTTACAGGTTGCTAATTACTTGCAATCACTTCTGTTTTCCAGTAACAAAGGTGACATGATGATAACAGAACAAAAATTAGAAAGCACGTACTCACAGTAGAAGAGTAGAAGGAAATGAGATGGCACATGCTGTTGATGGTCCAAAAACTTTATTATCTTAAAAAGCCTAACATGTTTTGACCTTGTCACCAGTTGGCCTTCTTCAGGGGCTATTACCAGGGACCTCATTTCCTTTTACTCTTCTGTCATGATGATAACATAAGGAGAGAGGACTTCAGGTTCCAGCAATATAGTGGTCCCTTCATATCTGTGGGGAAGTGATTCCAGATGCCGCCACAGGTAAGAAAAAATGTGGGATATCAAGTCCCATTGTTTCCTATGGTGGCACAACAGGTGTGCAGCTACTTGCCGGAGGAAGCTCAAATCCACAGATAGCAAGCCCATGGATAAGAGCCCACTGTACATCTATAATTATGTCAGTGTAATATGCCTTTAAAACAACAGAAAAATATTTTGACTGACTGACTGATGACTCACAACCAAGATTCTATATTAGTGGACCAGGAGAGTGGTCACATGTCAGCTCCAGATGACAGTTGGAAGGTTTGGTTGGTTGTGAGCTATTGTTGGAGCAGCAGTTTATTGCTGTGAGCTACTTTGTTTGTAGATATGAAGCAGACATTGACGCTGATTGAAAGTCAGAGAGGAGTGTACGCTCATCCCTCCATATTTGCGGCTTTGATATTTGCGGATTTGATTAATATGGTCTCTCTAGGAATATCTAGGTCCTCCAGTGCAACTCTATGGTCAACTTTAACTGAAAGTCACATGGAAAGACTTAGAGATTCCTAGGGAGAACACTCCATTAGGCATTTGTAGCTGCTTCAGTGCAGTTCTATGGTCAATGTCTGGCAGATGTTGACCACAGAGTTGCACTGGAGGACCTAGAGATTCCTAGAGAGGTAACTTCTCAGGTAAAAATATGAGTGTTTTTGTTATTTGCAGTTTTCCCATATTCACGGGGGTCTTGTGCCTCTAATCCTAGCGAATATGGAGGGGCATGTGTATATACATATGTATGCTGTTTTATATAGTACATATTATAGCTGAAGATAAAAACCTCCAGGACTTTGGATGAATCAACTGTTTATGAGCATTTCCTTTAAGTGTGAAAAGTGGTCAGTGCATTACCAATACAAATAGCTGAGGGTTTTGTTTTTATACTCTTCTGTGTACATTGTTTTGGCTGTAGCTGGTGATTTTTACACAGACTTCACCAGTAGTTGGCCTTTGTCCCAATTTAATATACTGGCTGACAATTTTTTAGTTGGGTGTATCACCTGATCCCTCACCAACATGTCCCTTTCTCCTATATCCGCTCTTTCAATAATTAGATAAATTCCAACAGTTCCAAAAATGTAAAGATATACAATTAAAGACTGAGAGTGAATAAAGGATGAATTAGAGATTTAGAGCTACTGACAGTTAACTGGGTTCATTTTTATCCAGTTTCTTCTTTTGCAGCTAAATTAATGACCAAAGGATATGTTCTAAGACTCCCAACTGTATTTGAGGAAATATATGAAAATCCTGAGCATCAAACTAAAGGCTTAGCCTCAACCATTTGTAACTGTTTAATTGTGCACACCTATGGAGATGCATTTAATTTTAAAATGGCCTGGGAATCAGATCTGGGAATTATAATTTCAGAAAAAGATTGGAATAATATGTGGTCATCACCTTCTTTTAAATCCCGATCCCCATTAACTGGAAAAAATGCCTTAAATATTGTCCATAAATAGTATCTTATCCCACTTAAAATGATGAAGATTAGGAAGCAATACATCATCAAATTTCTGGAGAGTGTGTTGAGTTACTGGAACATACACCCATATGCAGCTAGACTGCCCTACAGTAAACTCTTTCTGGTTTATTGTTTTAAAGCAAATTACAATAATTAATAAAGAAGATATTAGATAGTGCCCTGGACTTTTATTGTCCTCCATTCATTCTAAAGAAAACAGACACGTAAAAGATAAAAATGTGATTGTTTTTCTCATTACTGCTGCTCAAATGGAAATTGCTAGTTGTTGGAAATCATAGATTACAGGAGCTATGGCTTTAGAGAAATTGTTACATAGTATGAAAGTAAATAAGGGACTAATAAGAATGATACTTTTGTGAAATATGGCTTCATGTAATGAATCTGTGGATACACCACAAATTGTGAGACCATATTTGAGCCAAAACACACTGCAGAAATAACTCAGTTTGTGACTGCTTTAACTGCTCTGGCTCAGTGCTAGAGAATTCTGGGAACTGTAGCTTATTGAGACACCAGACCTCTCTGACAGATAAGGCTAAATTTCTAAAACAAACAAACAAAACAAAAAACCAACCAAACCCCTACAGTTCCCATAATTTCATAGTGTTTAGCCAGGGCAGTTACAGTGGTCTCAAACTAGATTATTTCTGCAATGTGTTTTGGCCCTTAGAATCTGGTTAGGTATTATGAGAACAAGCCCTGGCAATAAGGAAGATAAATCTTCTAGAACTTGTATATGCCTTGCTCTTTGTTGTGGGTATTAGGGTGACAATGAGGTGTACAGGAGACTGTGCTTTCTGTCACAAGCCAGCACACTAGCATTTTTTTAAAAAAATTAAACTAGTTACTTTAGAGAAATGGGAAGGCAAATTTACCTTAAAAATAATAATCATTGTAGCTGTTACAGTGATTGACCGGGGGGGGGGGGGGGTGGAGCTATTTACATTAAAATTATTGTTGCTGTGTGCCCTAAAATTGTTTCTGACTTATGGCAACCCTAAGGCAAACCTATCATAGGGTTTTCTTGGCAAGTTTCTTCCAAGAGGCGTTGCCATTGCCATCCTCTGAGGCTGAAAGAGTGTGACTTGCCAGTGTCACCCAGTGGGTTTACATGACCAGGCCTGAATTCGAACCCTGGCCTCCAGAGTCACAGTCCCAACTGAAACCAATACACCACACTGGCTCTCTACACCATAATCTTTCCAAATTTAGTAAACAGAATGCTGGACTAGATAACATTTTTGTCTGCTCTTCTTATGTTAGTAATGCAACTCTTCATCTTAACATTCACTGAAGCATGGGAATCTTATGTCCCATTTTACCAGATCACATAGGTTTCTCAGACTCTTAAATCACACATTATTACTCAGACAAGTGGATCTCAGATTTCACACCCCTCCCATAAATTAAATCAGGAACACTGGTATCAACTCATATGTTGCTGAACTACAATTCCCACCTTCCCAACCAATACAGGCTTCTCTTTCTTATTATTTTAACATTTCAGTCTTCTGAGGATGACTTTGCTAAATTAGTTTTGTTTTTGAAGGAAACAATATGACAATGGAATTATCTTCAATAAAAAAGTCTAAGATTTTTTCTCCTTTAAAAAATACTTTCCTGAATGTGACAGTTTTCAGAATTTGTAACAAAATAAAAAATGACCTTGAGAATGACAGAATGTTGACTGCTGAAGACTAGAAATATACCACACAGGAAATCATGAAAGGTTCTGTGAAACAAACCACATGTGTACTGTTTGACACATAAACTGGTGGTGTTCTTCTATTTTAACATTACTGGAGGAGCTTCAAAAACAGTATGTCATGTAAGACTTTGAGGACAGGAGGACAGCCAATATTACAAATCAAGCTCTACTGTTGTGCCAAGGTTTTACTGTCATACAAATGCGATCGTCTCCTCACATTTCCCATGCCTGGTCACAAATCTAATTCAAATATTAAAAAGTAAACAGGGTTCATGGAGGGGAACAAATCATACCTTTCCTAATTTCTACACTAGAAGCATTTGACTGCTGAACTTGCCACCAGAGCTTTGTTTCCTAATTAACAGGACTGATATGTTTTCACCTTTAAAGGCCTTACAGCTCCCTAGAGTAATCAATCTACTGCAGCTCAATTACTGCACCAAGTGCATACCACAGCCAATGAAGGAGACTTGAACAACTGCAGCCATGAGTAGAAAGATATGAATATGCATAAACTCTAAGTGGGTGATCGAATCATCACAGAGGGTCATGAGAATTTGCAGCAAAATAATGAGAAGAATTAATCATTGCAGATTCACAAGGCACTTAGGAAGTGAGTAGGTTTTTTGAATGAGCAGTGGAGCTCAAAAATTGGCATTTAGCCAACTCTGAATTGATTTGCAGTCTTCAAAATTTGATACACACACACACACATATATATGGGTACATGCATCCAAATGTACATACATATGAATGTATGCATAGGTGCATGTATGAGAACATACATATGTATGTAAGTATGCATGGGTGTATGTGTGTGTTAAACATTTGCTTCTAATAATTTACAAGAGGCAGTGTGCAAGTGGAGGACAACCCATTTGTGTAAGTCACAGAGACCACAAATAAGAATATACCAATTATTGCAATGGCCTAATATGTTACAGTAACTGAGAACTCCAACCATAACTCCACACTACAGCACACTTATGGGGCTAGTTCCATTAAGTACAAAATGATCTTCAAATTATGTTATGATAAGAATCAAACAAATAAATTATTTGATATTTAGCACACAGAAGGCTACATTACAATACTTATTGGAATTGGCTTGCAAAATTATGTATATCAAATTCTTAAACATTAGTTTAAACATAACGTAGACCAGCACTACACTAAATGGTGGTTTGTCGACAAACACCAGCTTATGAGCCATCAACAGCTGGTCCACAGTGAGTTTCCAAGCCACAATACAAATTTGATAATAATACGGCACAAACATGGTACAATGGCTATACGGTTATATGCGGGCGCGCCTTATGCGTCTTCCAGCATACGCTGGAAGACAGGCCAGAAGAAATGGCGCCACGTGCTGGAAAGAATAATGGTGTGCCGCCACGCTACCGCGAGCTTTAATGGGGCTTGAGCCTATGCGGAATTTCCCTTATCTGGAACAGATCCCCTGCATAAGGGAAGGGACTACTGTACTTATCCCTGACATACCGGCGGCCGGGGGGGGGGGGGTGTTCTCATCTACCACATCACATAGCCTGACAAACAATGACTTAAACAACTATTCAGAAGTACTCTTATAGAAAATGGAAACCATGAAGCAGCATTTAGAAAAGAGGTGAGGAAAGTGTGGCCTACAGGTGTATGCTATGTCCTGTCTCTTTTTACCGCTCCCCCTGATGACAAAAACCCACACACCTGACCTCAGCTTTTAAAAAACAGGATGGAAGTCACGCCAAATGCCACAAAATACTTATCCAGGGTTTTACAAATGAAACTCAGAAAGTTTGATTATTTCATGTGCAGAAGGTAGGAGACAAGTTTCTGTGCTCCTCCCACAATCTTCTATGTACCCCCAAAATCTACTTCCACACGTTGGGAGTGAACAGCGTGTGAAGCGTATTGAGGTCTGCAGGTAGAATGAAGACTCAAAGAAAAATGCTGCCCCAACTTCCAGTTAAGAGACTCTGTTGGAATCCAATTCCTTATGCCAAGAGGAAAGAATGCCCTCTTTTGCATAAGAAAGAGAAAGGTTTTGAATATTCAGACCTCTGCCTGAGGACAACAGATGATTATACACATTTGATTTTATTTTTAACAGAATCAAATCTGTTTTTCAGTAGATACAAGCCCTAATAAGAAAGGACATGATATTAATTTATTTTAATTTATTTACATGCCGCCTTTCTCCCAGAGTGGGACCCAAGGCGGTTCACAGAAGAAAACAGCCTTCAACCTCTCTTTACAGCAACATTATTATAAAGGTTGTTTTTATTGTGCTGGTACTTAGGAACATGGGAAGCTGCCTTATATAAATCATAGACCAATGGCCCATTTCACAGAGTACTGATGACACTGACTGTTAGCAGCTCTTCAAGTTTTCAGGCAGGATTCTTTCTTGGTCTGTATTCACACTACAGAAATAATGCTGTTTGACATTATTTTGACTGCCATGGTTCAGTGCTATGGAATCCTGCTTTTTTTGGAGTACCAAAGCGTTCTGACAGAGAAGGCTAAATATTTCACAAAAATTACAAGTAACAGAATTCCACAGTGCTGAGCCATGGCACTTAAAGCAATGTCAAACTGGATTATTTCTGCAGTGCAGACATGGGCCTAATTCTACATGGGGACTTCAGGGATTAAACCTTTTCCATGCCAAACATTGACGTATGGCCTCTTAGTATTTATCCACTGCAGATTATTTCAGTAAGAATGCAGGAATATAAAATTTTAATACATACATTATTTACTATGTATTATTTAATAAATTATGTACTTAATAAATATTTATTAATAATAAATAAATAACCATGCTTTTGTTACAAGCACTCATACAAGAAAATTTGTTAACTGCCCTCAAGTCAATCTCGACCCATGGCGACCCTATCCTCCTCTGCTCTGCTTAATTCCTGCAACCCCATAAAACCCGTGACCTCCTTAATAGAGTCCATCCATCTGACATATAGCCTTCCTCTCTTCCTACATCCCTCCACCTTTCCCAGCATTATTGTCTTTTCTAATGAGTCCTTCCTTCTCATGATGTGCCCGAATTACGACAGCCTCAGTTTGGTTATCTTGGCTTCCAGGGAGGCTTCCGACTTGATCTGCTCTAGGACCCATTTGTTTGTCCTTTTGGCTGGGATCCTCAGCACTCTTCTCCAGCACCACATCTCAAATGAATTGATTTTCTTCCTATCATCTTTCTTAACTGTCCAGCTCTCACATCCATATATGGTAATAGGGAATACGATGGCATGTATGATTTTAACTTTTGTGCTGAATTGTATATCTTTGCATTTTAGAATCTTTTCTAGTTCTTTCACAGCCACTCTCCCCATTCTTAATCTTTTTCTGATTTCCTGACTGCAGTCCCCATTTCTATCAATGTTTGATCCCAGTTATGGGAATTTACTATTTCTATTTCTTCATTGTCTATACTTTTTACTTTATTTCACATAAACATGTATCTGAACTACAGTTCCCAATTAGGCTTCATATCAGAGAAATAATGTCAACTTTTTATGAACGGGGACATAGTTCAGTTGTAGAGTTTGCTTTGTATGCATTTAACCCCAGCATCTCTAGCATCAAAAAATCTCAACCAGTATGGCTGGGAAAGACAAAAATATTAGTCTGCTGACAGTAAAAGTAGACACATAATAGCCTACACAGAATAGTAGTTAACACAAGGCAGCAGTTTTATGTGTTAATATTTTCTTGGACTTAAGATTTAGAGTGAGGCTTCAGGATTGAATCTGCCTTTGCTTGCAAATGAAATACCTGACAGAAGTCACAGAAATATCTGACAGATAATCTTCAAATATTTACTTAAAATATATAGTTTAAAATAATCCTCATAAATAATTTTTTAGGGAGAACACAGAACTATGTGGTCAAGTTATTTACCCAGTCAACAAACTGAACATCAGAACATCAAATTGGTCCTCCGTATGTTACGGACTTTAGCTCTTACAATTCTGAAACACTGGGCAAGCTGGCTAGGGCTTCTGGGAGCAGAAGTGCCAAACACTGGGAGAACCAGAATTTCAGAACTAATGGAGAACACCACAACAAAAAGCATTAAAAACTTTTTCTTCCCACAACACTGAAACAGATTCCTCAGTCCTTTTCTCATGTAAAATGCTGCCATCTAGTGGTTGCAATTTATCCTTGTTAAATAAGAAGCACACTGCTTAATAATTTGTAACACTATAGTTAAATACATACATTATTTTATTTTTAAAAGAAAATATTCATAATTCACTAAACATAGGTGTCAAGAGATTTGAGCATATTTTTGGAGCTGAACCATCAGTGCCAAAAATGTTTGGTTGGATTCAAGCTGTGTTTAATTTTTGGGGAAAGATGGTATATAAATCATGACAATGAGATGTTTTGTTTTGTTTTTGGTATGTAATTGCAGACACGTGTGTGTGTGTGTGTATCTATATATTAAATTATTATTACAGTTTCAGTTATATATACATATGTATATAATTTTCAATAGATGAATTTACACACACACACACACACACACACGAGTACAGATAACTTCTGTACACCCTGTATATCCATCTAACCAACACATTAAGAAATATACTATCTTTAAAATCCACCCAGATCAGAACATAGACAGTAAAAGTAGAAAATATGCTTATTTATTGGAATATAACATCAAGAACATTTACTTATCAGATAATGAGGAATAAAGAATGCTTCTTTACCTAATAGGCAAAAACCCTTTGTCCTTGAGATGAATATGGCATCAATACAACCCCCCTGTACTAAACATAAACATCCAACAAACTATAAGTTAATTTATCAAGTTTTCTTTGATTGACCTTTCATTACTGTATTTTTCCTCTGAAATCAAATAAACTGAAGGAGAGCCAACAATTAACATTCTTAACTGAATAGGGACAGCACCTGTATGTCTAATTATAGACCTATTAGTCTCCTGAATGTAGATTATAAAATTTTTACTTTGATTTGGGCTTCAAGATTAAAAGATATTTTGAATGAAATAATTGGAAAGGAACAGAATGGGTTTTTACCCGGGAGACAAATAAGGAATAATATTAGAACGATTTTAAATAGCTTAGAGTACTATCATGTGAACAATGACAAACAATGTGCTTTGATTGGACTGGATATGGAAAAAGCATTCGATAATTTAAGTTGGGAATTTTTATTTCAAGTATTAAAGAAAAGGGATATGGGAAACATTCTTAACTGAACAAAATTCATTTCTCACTGACATATGCACTCTAACAGATCAGCAAATCTTTTTTTGGGAAACATGCATTTTTCTTGTTCCTGCTAGCTGGATTCATTATATTTAATTAACATAATTTTATGAAGTAATTTCTTTTTCAAAATTTCAGATATTTGAGATGCAAGATAAAATTAAAAAGTTAAATAGTTATTGGAAAACAGAGGGGGATACGTAGGAAACTTATTCTATGGTATTTTATCCAATGGAAAATACCTATGGAGTAAGCACAAGATCAAGACCCAGTGGCTGAGTTCTTCTATCACGTGAGCTGACTTTCCATATGCAAAAGAAACTTTCCTTTACCCAACCCCGCACACACCCCCAAAACTGCTGTGGAGGATCCCTGATCTTCCAAAGCAAATTTTGAGTGGGAGTATGGGCGCAAGACAAGAAATCCTCTGCTGATGGACACCATTCCCTTGCTAGACAGACAGCACAGAATTTCATCAAATGGCTATTCACTAGACTTAGACATATGTCTTGTAATTCAGGGAAAATACTGTATTCTGATCTCAAAATATTGTTGTCATTGTATACCTTCAAACTGTTTCCAACTTATGGCGGCCATAAAGCAAAACTATCATTGGGCTTTCTTGGTAAGATTTGTTCGGGGGGGGGGGTGTCTTTGCCCTCCTCTGAGACTGAGAGTGTGACTTGCCCAAGATCACCCAGTGGGTTTCCATGGCTCAGTGGGAATTCAAACCCTGGTCTCCAGAGTCGTACTCCAACATTCAAACCACTACACTACACTGGCTATACCTATGTCTAATTCCTCACCTAAATCATCACCTGTAGGTAGTAACAGATTGTAAAGAATTCACACCAAATTACCTCTTCTACATTTGAAGCAGTTTTTGCAGAAGTTTCCATAAAGATAAGTCCATGTTCTCGTGCAAATGCTTCACCTTCTTCTTTTTTCACTTCTCTTCTAGACTCTAGATCACTAAAACAGAAAGAGTTATTTACTATACAAGAACAGGCTTGCTTGTCTAGGTAAATGTTTTCAGAGAAGATCAAATGTAATGTCACATTTTCCAAAGCTCAACATGGATACTTATCATTTTCAGACTTAGGGAGAAGCAACTTATTTACTAGCAGTGATTAAAAATTCATGCCAAGGTTGCAGGATCAGGGGAAGAAAATAATCACTCCAAAAAGTTCTCCATAGTGAATTATCATTGTCAGTCTTGAACCTAAGGGCCTTACCACATCATACAAGTCTCTATTTATTGACAATGTAATGCAGTAAAAATAACTCTTGCCTACTTTTTATATATGGTTCCAGCTGTCATACCCCTGAACTTTTTCTACTTCTGCAGAAGTAAAATATTCTTAATTCTCACCATATGAGTGCTTATACATCTATCAATAGAACAGTATTTTAGAAGCAGTTCATCCTTAAGTTACAAGGTCATAACTAGAAAATATATACTTTGAAATGTATACTAAGAAACACACATGCACACTATTTCACCACTTAAGTTCAATGGGATATTGGCTTGCAGCAAAAGTTCACTTCTATATAACTGGAAATCCTATGCATTTTCAATGACATATAAAACTGGAAGAACACAGACTAACTTAGGGGCGATACGAGGCACCCCTTCCAAAGGTGGACTGGGGCCAAAGCAACTGCACACCACGGTACCAATATGCCTTTTTGCTAGCCAAAAAAGAAGTGGCAAACAGCTGTTCCTTTTTGTGCCGGCAAAAAGTTGGCTCTTCCTCCTCGCAATGGCTGAAAGTCAGCTTTAAGGCACTCCAGTGGTGTGTGGCATATAAAAACTGAGCACCTGGAGCGCCTGGAAGTCAGCTTCATGTCCGAGAAGCCGAGTGACTTGAAGCCAGCTTCTGTGCATCTTGGAGGTGTGCGTCATCTGTACGCCATGCCCCCAAGCTGCCTGGAAGCTGGCTTTTTATGCCGGTCTGTTTTGCACCTTAGTCTTAGTCTCTTGTGCAGAAGTCTTTCACATCAGCAGGCCCAGAAGCCTGATTTTGGCAGCAACCATTTCATTTCATTTATTTAATTTTTATCTTGCCTTTCTCTCCACATAGGATCAAAGGCAACAAGATTTAAACAGGATACAGCCAAAATCCTGACTATAAAAAGCAAAAAAGTTCAACAAACTATCACAATAATGTACAAGTAATTTAAAATTGAATAAAGCATTTTGAGTGGTCATCTATGAACTCACACAAATGGGTTATCCTGTGCAGTGCATCAGAGCCTTATGTAAGTATTCAGGGAATAGCCCCACTCACCACCTACATCTCTAAATATGGGTCTTCCCATTGAAACCACCAGTTCTACGGATTTCCTTACAGAAATCGGAAGAACAGTCAGGACACGAGGGGAGGATGGGAAAAGTTGTGTGAGATCACAGATAATCACTCAAAGAATTACAGTTATAGGTATGCAACCTGTCCTTGGTGAACTTTGTGACTCACATGAAGCGAGACTAGCAAGCTACACAAATGTTATTTGCAAACAAATTTGTGAGCATAACACTTTCTATCTATACAAGGTAGTATCAATACATAACAAGTTTCAGAAGACAGAATTAATCTAAATCATCAATACACAATACAATACCAAGTTTCAGAATACAGACTTGCCCTGAAAGTAGCAATAATATTGTCAAGATATGGAAGAATAAAGTACAGATGTCCCAAAGGCAGTATGAGCTCAAGACCTTGAGTTCACTCTGTAATGAGAGCAACTTAGTAGCTGCCTAATAAATGTCCTCGAGCAATACCCCAAACAAGAAAGCAGAAGACATGGCAACAGCCCGTGATGAATGGGCTTGAATTTAAGCTAGAGGCTCCTTCCAAGTCAATTCAAAAGTGAGACAGATAACCAATATCACCCACTTCAAGAACTGCTGTGACAAAAGAAGCAGTTCTTTCTTTGCCAAAGCATGGCACTTAAAGAGTCTTTGTGAAGTCTGAAAGGCCCAAGTCCTATTGAGGTAGAAGGCTAAAGCACTATGCACGTCTCAACAATGCAACTTACTCTCCAAAAGTGGGATTCTGCATGAAAGCCTGGAGAACAATGTCCTGGTTGACATGGAAAACAGATACTACCTTAGGCAAAAAGGGGACGTTGGCTATCAAGACATCTTGATCAGGGTGGATTTTCAGGTACTGATGAACCACAGAGCTCTTCAGCCTCTCTAGTAGACACAATGGTTATCAGGAAGACAGATTTCCAAGAAAGCAACCAGAGATCACAGGCAGACTGCTCAAAAAGCTTCCCACAAACTTGGAACAAGAGCAATGCCAGGCTCCACCATGGGGTTAGGCACAACACTGGAGGAAGAAGGCTCTTATAGCTTTTCAAGAGCTTCTTAATGAGAGGACCAAGAAAGCAGGATGATTTCCCGAGCAACAGAAATTGCAGCGAGGCAACATCAGATAGATGAAAGGGACAAGTCCCTGGAAGTTAACATGAGTAGAAAATCCAGAACATATTAGGTATCAGCTTTAGAAGGAAGACTGTGAAAGAGAGTCAAGAAGTCTTGAAACTTCCTTCACACGAGATTCAGGGTGTTGAGGTTGGGATGTCTCATCTGACCTCAGTACAGGCTGAGAAGATCTGGTCTCCATGGAAGTCAAATGTAGACCCCTTGAGATAGGTGAAGAGGAGTGAACCACAACTACTGGGGCCACCACACATGATCAGGATATGAGTTGGTCTCATCTGGCATAGCTTGGCTATTACCCTTGTGAGAAGAGGAAAAGGAAGAAAACATAGACAGTGACACTTCCCCAATGAAAAAGGAAGGTATCTCTATGAGCCTAGGAGCATAACTCCTCATACTGACCATTTGTCTTGGAAGCAAAGAGGTCCAGTAGTAGACTGCCCCTGCAACAGAAGATTGGTACCAGAATCTCTGGATGGAGCATCCAGTTGTGAAATGAATTCAATATCTTGCTAACAGAATCCACCAGGACATTGTCTTCTTTTTTTTTTAAAATTAATAATCTTTATTGATATATTTACAATTAAAATACATTCTGTTTACATATTCCCATGTTAATCTTTTTTAGGACATTATCTTCTTGAAGAAGATGGACCGCTACTATTGCGATGTTTCTGTTGATACACCAATCCCAGAGGTCTCCATGATACAAGCCATGTTGGTATGCTCCTCCACAATGAAGTCCTGGATCAGAGATGGTTTACCATTCACCAACTGGCATTAAGCAGCAGAATTTTCAGCCCAGCAGGCAAGTTGCCAGAGCCAACCAGAATATTTGAAATGGGGGACAACCTGAAAGTAAGCAACACCCTGTGGCTTTCCTTTCTACCACAATAATAAGGATGACTCTCCATGCCATATCTCCCCCTGCCCATTACTGTTGTAATGGCTGCTCCCTGGACTGCTCCCCCTCCCATGCCTTCCTTGTCACACATTTTTTTAAAGGTTACAAACAACCCAATGCACTCCTCCCCTCACAACCAGAGGGTCTGGCCCTTGCCCTTATCCTCTCCCAAAATGGCAACCTCTAAAGGGGTGACACCCCCCCTTCAGTGGTGAACTTGCTACAGCAGGCACCCAGCTTTTATCCCCTTCCCAAGGGGGCAGATGGTCCTATCTAATACAGCCAGTAATTGGCTGGATGCCTGAGGCATGGTTCTGGAGGGAGTAGTCTCCAGCACACAGCAGTCACTAGGTGTGCCTAACAGCAGCTTAGAGTGCTGGCGAAGCCAAAAAATGTCAGAATCCTGAACTCTGTAAAGGGTTTCAATCCTGTTGGATCTAGAGAATATGCAAGAAGGGGTCATCCAGGATTTGCGAATGATCTTCAGAAGGTATGAAAGCTTGGGCAAAGCACCTGGAAGAGTAGCCTGAGGCTGGATGCAGTGGAAAATGGCATCACTGATTTGTGCTGTAGCTCTTTTGCAGTCAAGTCTAATGACTTTGCCATTCTCATAATTTGTTCCACTAATGCCTCACATCATCCATGGGAGAAGAAAAGTCTATCTCACCCAGTAAGTGTTGGAGGAGACTTGCGTAATGGAAGGATGACTGAGTCACATTCAGACCCAGAATCAGAGGACAAGGTAACTGAGGGTGACAGTCCAAGGGCCCAAGCTCCACCTGAGCTGAAGAAGCAGTAGTCAAAGGCTGAGCAGTCTCAGAGAAGCATTTTGGTATAGGCTGGATCACTTGGGTTCTAGACAGGGACTGGCTCCTGAGGCACCATTGATGAGATCTTCTGCAAGGCAATGGCAGTGCATCAGTAGCAGGCTGGGCCGCTGTAGATGCTATAGGATGTTCCCAGTGATGAACCCAAGATTACGGCCCTGATGATACTTTGGGCAAGCCTTGTCCTGACAGAGGTAAGCACGAGGGGACTTGTAATCCTGCAAATAGCAACTATAAAAAGCCAGAGAACTTCTGTATCAGAACACACAGAATTTGTGGAGCTCAACCTCGAGCATCTCCATCCATGATGCCTATGAGAACTTCAACCACTGTAATGAGAGCATCAAAACCAACGAAACCTACCAGAGTGTTACCTCGAGGATCAGTTGGAATCAGCAGAAAAAGTAGAGCAAGATCTAGATCAAGACCAAAATGACCATCAACATGGTGGAGAGGGCAGAGCGGGTAGCAATCTAGAAACAAGCATCCTAAAGTGGGAGGCTGAACAGAAGAAAGTGAAACAGGAACTCTCACAACAGGGGAAAACTCCAAAATCTCATCCTCAGATATGTTCTCTGTTGGAATTGGACCATGCAGTCTTTGATGAAATGGAGACACATTGTCAGTGAAAGCTTGACAACAAGACAAATGAAGGAGTCAGAAGCCAGGACCAAGGTCAAGGAGGACTTAGAAGAAGCTTCCTCTGCTGGTTCCATACCAACCTATCTCGAATGCCAAGAAAACAGTAATTGAGATCTGAGCATCTGTTTATGCAAGAGTGCCATCTAACATAACTCTCTATTTTGCTTTGCTTAAGGTGTAAAAGCTGTACAAAGGAAACAAGAAGCAACCCCATGAACAGAGAAGACACTTCAGTTATCCATTCTTTCTGGAATCTTAGCACAAGAAATGCATTTCTTGAAGGATGCTGAGAGAAACAGCCCAAAGAGTGAGTGCAGCCTCAAACGCCAGCACCACAACAACCACCCAACAAAAGAGAGTATTGTAAAGTCGAAGGCTTTCATGGCCGGCATCCATAGTTTTTTTGTGGCTTTCAGGCTATGTGGCCATGTTCTAGAAGAGTTTCTTTCAGATGCTGGTGAAACGTCAGGAAGAAACTCTTCTAGAACATGGCCACATAGCCCGAAAAACCCACAAAAAACTATAACAGAGAGTATTCTCAGGACGAAATAGGCCAAAGGCCAACAAAGGCTAGTAAGACCAAAGGTCAATTCAAATAATTGTTCTAAGTTCCTATTGATGCTACTGCATCAGTGGATGAAAAAGAACTAGCAGTTCTGGTGGGAAGCCCCCTATATAGGGGTGCTGGAGGTGGGCATGGCTACCATCAAAATGCTTATCCAGGGCCATATTACGAAAGGTTTCCCAAAAAAAACAGATGTTACAGTGCTCCCTCGGGTTACGAAATTAATTCATTCCGCCGCCGCTTTCGTAACCCGAAAAAGCCTTCGCAAGCACGAAAACCCATAGGCGCTAAATGGGGAAAAGCCGCGATTTCGTGTGAAATAGCGCCGAAAAGCACCAAAATTTTTTTCGTAACCCGAAAAAAACCTTCGTAACCCGGAACAGTTATTTCCTATGGGATTTTTTTTGTATCCCGGAAATTTTCGTAACGTGGGTATTTCGTATCCCGGGGTACCACTGTACTGCGCGGATAATCTATTTTGTTGATTCACAGAGACCATGAAGAAGAAGTGCAGTACATTTACCTATTGAAAAACCCTTCTGCATAATCATGCTGCTTGACCTATGAATATCAAAATCACCATCAAAGAGAAATTTTATTCTCATTTTGGAATTTAAATCTTTTTAACTAGTGAAACTTCCCTTCACTTTGCTGACAGCATTCAGTATCTAATGGGTATTGTAACGGGTCAAAATTCAATATATGTGAACCAAAACATATGGGTGGTGGG
Source organism: Sceloporus undulatus (assembly GCF_019175285.1). Classification (NCBI taxonomy): domain Eukaryota; kingdom Metazoa; phylum Chordata; class Lepidosauria; order Squamata; family Phrynosomatidae; genus Sceloporus; species Sceloporus undulatus. The sequence goes on along the minus strand of NC_056525.1, from coordinate 202,087,942 downwards.
GTAAAAATCCCATTTGTTTCAGTGGTTCTATTCCTATGATTAAACATTGGATTTAGCCTTGTATAAAATTGCAGTACTAATATTAGTACTGCAATTTATTACAAGGCTAAATCCACTGTTATTAATATCAATAGGATAGAAAACCACTGAAACGATGGGATTTTTTTCGCCACCACTATGTATGTCACATTCAATTTAATGGTTCTGTTCAACTGGAGACCGCATTAGTTTTAGGTTACACATATTTAAAAGTAAACAAGTGAGGAGAAAATGAGATTATATCAAATACATTTGAAGTATATTAAACACAGTACTTCTTTCAAATAACCAACTTTTTCCTCCTGTTAATCGAGTAATGGAAAAGTCTACATTTAAAAAAATAACTACCAACGGCGAGGTATGCTAATACTTGCAGAAAACAAGCAAAAGCCATTTCTATAAGACTCCACCTGAAGTGGGGGAATTTTAGTATGGTAATTCTGAGGTAAACTGAAGTGGGGTACTATTTAGAGAAAACAAGTATCAATATGAAAATAATGTGGTAATCAGAAGTAACACACTGTACATTGCTTAAACAAAAAGTTGTTGAGTGTAATAAGGAAGGAGAATTAAACATATCACCGCTTTTATGGAATTTAAAAAACCAATGTCAATTTTTATGCAACTCAGTGATTCAAACCAACTTCAGCAAATATGCAATGGAAAAGCTGATAACTGCAGCTAGAATTACTAGTAAATTTACTTACTTCAAACCATTTTGTTTTACTTTTATTTCCAATAAGCATAATGACCATATTGGAATTGGAATGCTGACGAGCATCTTCTAACCATGTTGTCAAATGGTTAAAAGTGTCCCTCCTAAAAAGGAAACAAAACTTATAGTGTTGGTTGATGCATCATACAAAAAACATTAGAATCACAGAATCATAGAGTTGGAAGAGACCACAAGGGCCATCCAGTCCAACCCCCTGCCATGCAGGAAATCCAAATCAAAGCATCCCGACAGATGGCCATCCAGCCTCTGCTTAAAGACCTCCAAGGAAGGAGACTCCACTACACTCCGAGGGAGTTTCTTCCACTGTTGAACAGGCCTTACTATCAGGAAGTTCCTCCTAATGTTGAGGTGGAATCTCTTTTTGCATCCATTGTTCCGGGTCCTGTTCTCTGGAGCAGCAGAAAAACAAGCTTGCTTCCTCAAATCCCTTCAAATATTTAAACAGGGCTATCCTATAATAATAATATAATAATATAATAATAACAATAACAAACAACAACAGCCAGCACAACAACAATAATATTTATTTGTTTACCGCCCTATGGCAAACCAATCTGGTGGTTGAACATCAGTAAAATATAAAATATAACAATTAAAAAACACTTTATCCCTCCCCCCTTAGACCGTTTATTAAACAGTATAACATATTAAAAAAACACAATATCAAAGCATAAAAAACACACAATTAAAAACTAAAAACCCTGATATAATAATAATAATAATAATAATTTTTATTATAGGACCGCTATTCCGCAATGATCATAGCGGTTGTACGTGTAGTATAAATTGAAAAAAAATTCAAACATACAAAAAAATTGCAAGGGCCCTCCTCTTCCCCCTCAAGATGGTGGTTGGAGGAGGGCTCTTTGTCTTCCAGGCCTGGCCTCTCTCCCCCTCAAGATGGTGGTTGGAGGAGGGGAGATATCCCTCTTAACCTTCTTTTCTCCAGGCTAAAACATCCCCAGGTCCCTAAGTTGTTCCTCATAGGGCATGGTTTCCAGACCCTTTACCATTTTAGTTGCCCTTTGGGACCCGCTCCAGTTTCTCAACCTCCTTTTTGAATTGTGGTGCCCAGAAACTGGACACAGTATTCCAGGTGGGGCCTGACCAAAGCAGAATACGTGGCACTATTACTTCTCTTGATCTAGACACTATACTTTTATTGATACAGCCTAAAATTGCATTGGCCTTTTTACCTGCCGCATCGCACTGTTCACTCATGTTCAACTTTGTGGTCTACTTGGACTCCTAGATCCTTTCGAGCAGTCTCATTCAGCCAGGTGTTGCGCATCCTACATCTGTGCATTTTTATTTTCTGCCCTAAGTGGCGTACCTTACATTCCTCCGTTTGAATTTCATTTTGTTAGCTTTGGCCCAGCTTTCAAGTCTATTCAGGTCAGTTTGATACTGATTCTGCCCTCTGGCTTTTAGCTATTCTCCTAATTTGGTTGTCATCTGCAAAATTTGATAAGTATGCTCCCAATTCTGTCAGTAAAGTTTTTTTTAATTTTAAGCTTTATTTCCCAAATAACTGAGATCAAATCGAGGTAATTCACACATTAACAAAACAAAAATGTATGTTCAGTTGTTAAAGTATCCTAAAAATTTCTTTCTCACAAATTCATTATTTCTTTATGATTTCTCACATTAGGATTTTTCACACTGTAGAGTAAGTATAACAATAATGGACTTGGGCACAAAAATATATAGAATATTTCCTTCCATTACTGGTGAACTGAGGCCTTTCAGATATTTTTTCAGACTACAACTCCCATAATCCCTCACTACCTATCTATGCAAGATTGGGTTGGTGAAAATAGAAAAATAGGTAAAACATGTCTAGAGTTGCTGTTATTCATTCCTAATTTACAGGAGTTTAGAGGGAGCAGTCAGCTTTGAAAACACCTCTCTAATTATGGCACCTTAGAAATTTTACTAAAATCTTTTGGGGGCCTCTGGTCTAATTAATAAACCTACTTTACTATATAACTTTGAGCACTGAAAACACAGAGATGCCTTCTCTGACTTCTACCAAAAATGCATAGTACAACCACTATGCTAACAGAAGTATTTATACAACTCTAGACTAGCATATTTAAACAATGCAGATTGTAATTACAGAAAATTAGTGAAAATTGTTCTATCATGATCTGTAACAAAATGTGTAATGTAAAAAGTAAGGATACACCTGAACAATCTGTAGAAAAAAAAAGTTTTTTTTGTAACAACCAAACCTAATCAACTTCACTATAGTTTATCAGACAACAATGCAATTCTATCTTTTAGTAAGATGGATGCAGGCTTAATCATGTCTAGAGCAGATCTACTGAAAATCAATGAGACTTTAGTTATGTACAGTGGTACCCCGGGATACGAATGCGCCGCCTTACGAAAATTTCCGGGTTACGAAAAAAAAAAAAAATCCATTGAAAAAAAACTGTTCCGGGTTACGAAGGTTATTTCGGGTTACGAAAAAATTTTTGGTGCTTTTCGGCGCTTTTCCACGAAATCGCGGCTTTCGCTATTAGCGGCCTATGGCTTTTTCGGTGGCGCTTACGAAGATTTTCGGGTTAGAACGCGGTGGTGGTGGAACGAATTAAATTCGTAACCCGGGGGTACCACTGTATTTATATTAAAAATAGATCCAGTGAAAATTATCAAACTTACTTACTTTATACCCAATGGTCTTCAATCTTTCAGCACTTAATCATTTTAACCTTCTACAGCATGCCAAAGTTTATTTTATTTTCAAACAGGAAACTATCAACTTTATTTAAGGGCTCCTAATGTGAAATTCCACATTGGAAATCACTTTTGCTTGCCTCCAATTCTCATCACAAGTTCAAATCCAGGATTTTAGATAGAAGACTCCAATTCACACAAAAAAACTTGACAGAAAAAAGCTATTTACAACAGTCCAAAATATTCTGGACACTATTAACGAGATTCTCACCTTGTAATGTCATATACTAGTAGAGCCCCTGCTGCCCCTCTGTAGTATGACCTTGTGATGGAACGAAAGGACTCCTGCCCAGCCTGTAATGAAACAAGATACATTTGTTTTCCATCCTGTATTTTCATGCGAAGAAATTAACAGTCTTGCTTACTTGTTCTAAGAAGGATATTGTTGCAGGAACTGGTTAAAGGAGGAGCAAACACTTTCTCACTCTGGAAAAGACGAGGCCGTATGCCATATTAAAAAGTCTACAGCATAGCACTACGGAAGTGTGTGTGAGGAATCAAGAACAAGACCTTTAAACCTTTTTTTTTGGCAATCCCTGACAACCCAATTTACTGAATGGCTTCACAATACATGAATCATTATTAGAGTACAGAATGGACTCCTAGCAACTAAGCTCTGAAGACAAATTTGAAAGGAAGCAAATAGCCCAATGCTTCACATTTGAATTCAATAACTCCCTCCCTGGGGCAGCTGTTGACACTAGAATAAATAAAGCCCATTGTAAATAAATGATGAATGACATCTTTACGCCCACCATCTGTTGGTGTAAAGGTTGTAAGAAGGCCAAAGATGCAGATTTTATCTATCATCAACTGCAGCAGCTTTCAAGAGTTTTCAGATGAAATTCTTTCTACAATTAGTTTATTATTAAAAACTGGTAATGGCTTGGAGATTGATTTTATATAATTGTGTTGGTTATTTCACCCATTTCCAGTGCTTTTGATAAAACATTTTGGCAAAATGATTTTTAAAAAGTTCCAGTATCAGGGAAAACTTTAAAATGCATGATTCAGTTTCAAACAGATGGTCTAAAGATTGACATGAACATTTGCCTACTAATTATTTCTTTTCTCTCAAAATTTTAATAAGTACCACAAATTTACCTTTTAAAAAGCCTTGCCAGAAACTACAGTGCTTATCACACAACACCATTATAGCGTAATTGCACCTGGTTAGTCTTGTTTTTGCCAGGAGCTTATTATATGACAATGTGGCTCTCCCAGGACTGTACTGTACTATACTGCTGTGGGGTGTTTTGAAATCAATTATTCTCCCAATGGAAATAATCCACTAATAACCCTCTATCCCACTATATGGCTTTGTAATCACTTTGGGTGCAAATATCTCATTCCATGTCTTTGCCATATTTGGAGCATAGTGGGTGGGGTGCGCACATGGTTTCATTGATCCTTCCTTGATGATTTCCCAGGCATCTCCAGCAAGACTGTTTCTGATGGATAGACTGGCAAGATGCTCAGATTCCCAAGAGTACTGTTATATATTTGTTCCCATTCTCCAGCCTGTGTGTTTTTTTAAAAAGTTTTTAAAATTATACACTTTTGATGTGGGGAGTAGCACAATTTCAATGTAATCCTATTAAGAATTAATACCCAAAGAAACTATGGGGTTCGGGAAACGTTTAAAGAGAAAATATACAAAAGCTCAAAGAGTTGTATTCAAAAACAAAATGGAGCAAGTTGTGAGTTTACTTGAAAAAGCAAAGAAAAAAAAATGATGGGAGTGGAGTGTGTTCATCTTCTCAATCCAGCCAGAGAATGGGTGTGTCCCATAATAGAGTCATTACATAATTGTACAAGCATGACTCCCTGTTGTTGTTGTTGTTTGGTCCAAAACACATTACAAAAATACACAGGTGCACTTTACGCAGCTTTCAGCATATGCTAGAAGCTGCGCTGGAAGAAGCGGTGCCACGCCCTGGAAAAAGTAACGGGGCATGTGTCTCTGGCATGCACGCTATTGCGTGAACAGCCCATTGGCTTTAATGGGCTCGAGCATACACGGAATTTCCCTTATGCAGAGGGTCTGGAATGGATCCCCCGCGTAAGGGAAGGGACCACTGTAATCCACTTTGAGACCACTTTAACTGCCCTGGCTCAATGCTAAGGAATTCTGGGAACTGTGGTTTTGTGAGAAATTTAGCCTTTCCCAGTAGATAAGACCCCCACATCCTGTAGTTTGGGTTATGCTCCTCCCACTCACACCAATAGGCAGGAAGCAAAACGGAGAGACCTTCTGGTTACCCCACATGGGTGGAGCTAACTCTAGAAGGCCAGTCATGTCTTGCCTATCAATCCAGTAGGATGTGTTTGCTGTTGCTCTGCAACTTCTTCACTACAGCCACTCCAGTCCTTTCCTTCTCTTTGTTTATCTTGCTGTGGGAGCACAGGAGATTTCTGTAAACAGCTTTACAGCACATAGGAGCCGTGGGAACAGATGGTGAGGATTATCCCCTCCATGTCTCTGTTTCTCCACATCACCTCTGCCCAGCCTGTTTAGGGCCAGGGATCAGCGAACAAACTGGCCAGAAGTTATTGAAACTTCCCTTCTCAGCATCTCTGTCCAGCCCGTTTAGGGCCAGGGTTCAGAGGACAGGCCAGCCAAAAGCCATGGCAAAGAGTTTCTCTGCATCACCTCTGTCCAGCCTGAAACAGGGCCAAGGTCAGAGAGGCAAACCAGCCAGAAGACACAGGATCAGGGGTGAGTACCAGGGGCCCTCTCTCTCCAGCCACCAAGGAACCTTTGCCAGATCTAATGCCCTTGCTCAGGGCAGGCATTGCCAGGAGGCCTCTGCCATTGCCACTGCTGGCACTATGCCTAGCATAAGGTTTGGGACTCTGTCAGGAGGGCAGATGGGGGGATAAGCTCTTGGTCTCCCCCTTCCTTCCCATCTCTGGACCCAATGGCACCCAGGACCCCAACAGTTTTGGGAGATCCTATTGCAGCCTGAGAAACACATGGTAGTGTTGCCAGGGCTCCTGCACATTCCCTTTTGATTCTTATAAGGAGATAAAATAAAATAATAAAATAAATAATGGTGTGAAAGGAGGCAAAGGACTCCTTCTCTGCCATGTACAGTTGCCATCTTGGCCCCATAGCTGTAAAGGAAGTTATACAGGGCCCAGCAGGAAGCTGTGGCTTCCAACTCTAAAATGGTCTTTTTGGCTGCCACAGAGCATCCCACAAGAAAAGCAGGAAATGGTTTCATGTCCTCACCAGAGGGAGCATGGCCTCTGCCACCCACTTCTAAACAGAGGATGGAGGGCCATCTATTGGGTATGCTTTGTCTGAGAATTCCTGCATGGCAGAATGGGGTTGGACTGGATGGCCCTTGGGGTCTCTTCCAACCCTAGGATACTATGATTTTCTGAGAGAGGATACAAATCCTCCTGTGTTCCCTTCTCAAAAATAACAAAAAAAAAAGGGGGGGGAGACCACTTGTGGATAGCATGGGTAGAGAGTTCCCTTCACCCCGAATTGTGTTTGGCTGCTCCAAACTCTGGCACTCTTGAGAGAGCAGTTGGTGCGCTTGGCTTCTCCTTTCCATCAGAGATTATCCTTTCTCAGGATACAGGCATATCTCAGGTAAATGGGGAGTCATGTCCCACAGCAGCCCCCTCTTCCCTTCCCAGCTACCTATGCAAATGGGAAGGGAGTTGAGGACCAAGCCAGCTTCTATAATGCAACCAGATTACTATAAAGCAGGGGTAGGCAACCTGTGGCCTGGATGCGGCCCGGCAAAGCCTTGTGACCGGCCCGAGCCCGGTCCTGCCACCGATTGCCACCGGGGCCTTTGGAGGGCAATTGTCTATAGAAGCCTCAGAAACATGCATCTATATTAACATTTTTTAAAAAAAAATCAGCAATTTTTTTCGCGTGTCCTCCATTTTTTTTTTTTAAAAAGTGTCTTCCATTTGGAAATTTTGTCCTACATTTGTCCTGGTTTATTTATATATTTATTTATTTTTTAAAAAAAATTTTTTTTTATCTATTGGCTTCGGTCCCCCAGTTGTCTGAGGGACAGCAATCCGGCCCCCGGCTCAAAAAGATTGCCTACCCCTGCTATAAAGCCTGCCTGAGATTAAAAGGGCTAAACTTCTAAACCTCAGTTTGAAGCTGGGGCTGTCTCAAACATAAATAAAACAAAATGCCCTGTGAATGTCAGGGCTACACTACAGGCCATATGCAACTATCTACCCATGATTAGTAATGGTCTTCAAGCACTGCTAACTTAAAAGCAGTTTCCTCAGTGCCTGGAAGAAGCTACTTCCCAGGCCGTCTCCCTTGATGGAGCAAGAGATACTGGTTAACTTTTTCTGGTGTTCATTTTATTACTGTTAGCCCATTAGGTTTGAGTTGTGTTGTTTCTGCTCCCCCTCCCCCTCTATCCTTTTTTACCAGGCCAGAGGAGATGCCTGGAAACTAAGTCAACAAGGGAGAGGGCTAGCCATAAAAGCCACATGATTACTTTTCTTCTCTCCTCATGAGCCTCCATCCCTGCCTCCATTAGGGCCAGAGCCTTTTTGCTTTAGCTGGAACAGCCTAAGATATAAGATGAGCACATGGTTCTACCTCCCTTGTGCAAACTGGTGTCAGCCTTAGCACTTCTCAGTAAGAGCATAAGCTTTAACAATACAGATTCATTTAAAGTCTAATAAGCAGGGTGACTCAAGCAAGGAGAAAGATACTTCCCTCCTCTGGTCACTCAGCAGATCTCTAATGCTTACACCCATTGAGGATCTTTGAGAAAATAATCTCATGAGGTGATAGATATATTGGATTAAGGTGACCAACCAAGCTCCACTTTAGTGGCAAAAGGGTTGTCCCTGTTATAAAAAACAGGGAACCTCAGTCAGCTAGCCTCTGGAGCTGGCTCCCCTCTCCTTCCCTTCGTTCATAGGAGAGGTGTGTTAAGGGAAGAAACTAAAAAATACAGTTTCTTCTATGAGATGGTTCTCACTATTACAGGGGGTTAAGAAAAATTCTTAAACAGAAACAAACAGCCTCCTTTCCATCCCAGGAGAAACCTCCCTTCCCCCATGAGTGTTTTAAAACATAAAATCAAGTTTTTCTGCTAAGGGGTTGCTTCAAATCCCATACAGACATCCTGTGGAGCCTTGAGGGGATTTGCCACAAAAGAAGAACACAATTACCTGTTAACTAGTTTAAATAGTTACGTTTTAACTAAGAAAGCCTGCTGATGGACTTGCCATACAACTGGTCTCTGGCTTGGTAGACCTATTGTGACAAGGTCTATCACGCATATGATGAATTGGATTCAAGGCCATGAAGGTTCATACTGCCAATCTCTTTCTTTTAGTTGGTCTCAAGGTGCTACAAGATGCCTTTGAATACTATTGTTATAAGGTTAGCCACCTTGTGGGTGTCTTTCCCAGACTAGGTTTTCATTACAAAGTCTGGTTCAAAGAACAACAAAGAACACTGCCTTCTTCTGGGGTTGGAAAAAGGGACTTGCCTTGTTTTCTGCTAGCATACATGCTCAGATCTAATATACCATTTAGGATAAAGCTCCATATAGGGAGTTACAGCCAGCCCTCTGTATACCCACAGCTTGTAAATATATGTCACACACATGTATGTCACACACAAAAATAAAGCTAATAATATTTAAAATTGAAGTTTGTTTTTCTTTGACATATCTTTTGTGGAGAAATTTCTCCCCTCCAAACTGGATAGCAGAGTGTTATCCATGCCAAGTCTTCTGTTACCATTTCATGACTCCAGAATCAGCAGTTCATTCAGCCGGGAGAGCCATCAGCCTTCCTATAGGTTGAGCATAGTCTCCTACATAGAGTTGGATGATTTTTAAAAGTCTCTAGACAAGTTCTTCCTCAGATGAAATCAGACTTAATTCTGACAAGAGGCCCTGTTAACACAGAGTGCATCCACACTTCTGCATGGACTCATCAATATATGCGAGTTGAAGGTTAATCCAGTGTCTTTTTTGCCTAACCATGGAATTAGTCTTATTTTACACAGGTGCACAGATGTTCCAGTAAAGAACTGCACACTGTTCTGAAATATTAGTTGGTGGTCAGACATTAACATTCCTCTTTCAGAGTGGTAAGTCTTCATTGCTACAAGTTAAATCACCTTTATATCACCTTCATTGCTATAACCAATTGACAAGGTGATCAGTGATCAGGTGGAAGCTGACATAGGTCCAGAATGGATCAGGTTCCATTCTGACTGATCACATAATCCACCATAATCCACATTTCAGACTAGTTAAAACCCTGGAGGTTTAACTGGCAATCCTTCTCCCCACTGGGATCACTAGCTTGTGTTTTTCCCTAGACTGAATTCTAAGGGGAAAATAGGATTGGGCCATGGAACAAAGGCACCCATGCCTGACACTCCTGTCAGTCTCAGGGTGATCCCAGTCCCTCTCCATCGCTCTATACCAATACTAGTTGGAGCGGCAGTCCCTTGGCCAAATCTGTTACTCCTGTTAAACTCCCATAAAACAATATAAACAACTGCTGTTTCCTCAGACCAGACAGCCTGGGAAACACTGTTCTATAACACATTAGTTAGCATGGAGGTCCTTCAGGACTCCCTGAAACCCGCAGTCTTCTCCTTATTGAAATTCTTCCAGGAGGACATGGGCGGGGGCCTTAGGCCTCCACAGCAATAAACAGACTTCACTTATAACCTCACTGTTGTGACACAGGCAAGGGGCCAGGATGGGATGGTATCCCATCTCCATGGTCAGACTCCTCATGTGACTGGTTGCTTGCCTTGCCTACACAAGACCGTTTCTCTTCTGGGATTTATACATGGTTCTGAGGGTGCGGACGGTCTTAGTTCCTAAGGGAGATTTTCTCTAAACCATTTGCTGGTTGAGGCCCCTCCTGATTTTGCCCCTTTGGCACATTGGGGCTCTGAGCCTGGGGTCACTAGCAGCTCAATGTTATTACAACTGACTCCATGGCAATTCAGCCAGACCCAGACCCCACCCTTAGGGTGAGCTCTAACCTCCTCAGAAGTCAGAATCAGATACCTCCAGGCTTCTCCTTCATTCTCTCAGACATTGGAAGGAATTTAAAACATACACCATACTGGAGAGCCAGCCACCCATAGAAGAAAAACATCTTTCGTTCCTCTAATACCTCACTTTGTTTCCCTTTAGCCCTCTTCTATGGGCAAGAAGGCAACAGTCTCCATGCCTAGCAGGTGGGCCAGGCCTGGCATTACTACCTGCCATAAATCCTTGAGAGGTTACTACCAGAAACCATGTCACCCATGCCAGAGACCACAGGTGCATGAGCACCTCTAGCCATCATACGCCCTATAAGAAAAACCATCAGGGGGGCCACTTACAAGCCACCATACACACTTGTTAACCATTACTAGCTTGACAGCTCAGCTCAGCTGAGGCTGCTGGGTCCTGTGGTGGGTGCTCAAACCTATGTCTCTGAAGGGCCAGCACTGCCCACCCTGTTAGATCGGCTTTGGTAAATCCCAAACAACAGGATGTGGGGCTCTTATCTACTGGGAAAAGGGACACTGGCTCTTACCTGTGATATGTCCATTTCGAGTAGATAAGAACCCCACATCCTGGCCCACCCTCAGGGGTGCTGGCATAAGGATGGTTCATATCCACATAGTCCTTCCCTATGTGGAGCAAGCTAGATTGCTCACTGCCTGTCTCGGTTACTGTCCAATTCTCTATAGTTTGATATCCAAATAAATTGTTTATGTTTTTTCTGGATCATTCGGCTGTTATACGACTGGCCTTCTAGGGTTAGCTCCACCCACAAGGGGTCACCAGAAGGTCTCTCTTTTTTACTTCCTGCCCTTTGGAGTGAGTGGGAGGAGCATAACCCAAACTACAAGATGTGGGGCTCTTATCTACTGGAAATGGGCACATCACAGGTAAGAGCCAATGCCCCTTTCTCTGTTAGAGTGCTCTGGTGCCACAATACATTACAGTTCCCAGAATTCTGTAGAATTGAGCCAGGGCAGTTAAAGCAGTCACAAACTGAATTATTTCTGCAGTGTGTTTTGTACTAAAGCAACTGACACCAGTGAAGCTAGATAGAGAGCCCTCCCTCTATGATAACTGTCATCCTTTGGCCTGCAAGGGAGTGAACAGGCAGGCCCAGCTCCATCAGGGCTAGCCTGAAGAAGAAGAGCCCTCCCTCCAGTCTATCTGCCTTGGTCCAGGCCTCAGAGGGAGAGAAGAACCACTGGACCTCATCCCCTTTCCCACCACCATTCCCTTCTCCTTTTGTGTCGTGTCTTTTAGATTGTAAGCCTGAGGGCAGGGAACCGTCTTATTAAAAATAATAATTGTAAGCCTTTAGGGCTGAAGGGCGGGATATAAATACCATAAATAAATAAATAAATAAATAAATAATAAGCACAAGTGCAGATGCTGCCAAAGAGTGCACTGACATTCCACTGCCAAGTCCAGGAAAAGCAAATGGAATGATTCAGAACAACAGACGAAAGAAATAAACACAATTTAGACATGGCAATACCAAGTACAAACTGTCTATTACAACATTTAATGATTAACAGCACCTGACAAACAGGAATAAAATTTGCTCTGCTCCAGAAGACGAAAATTCAACTGTTATGTACATATGGATTCAGACATGATTCGTTCACACTTCCATCAAACACATATATGACATTTAGCAATGGCTCAAAGGGGAATTAAAATGAAAAGCATCACATAAGTATCAATATAAACTAGTCAGGATGAGAAAATGTGTTTGTGCTCAGTTTGTGGAGCGAAGAGTACTGTTTTCAAAGTTAGTAATAAAATATTAAAAATCAACATCATGTAATCCAGGAACTGTTCATTTTAGCAACATTTAATCCTAATTTCTTTGAACACTTCAAAACATGATCTTGTAGAACCTGGTTGTCATGTTTGGATGATTACAATAATGGTTTTTAAAGGAGATTATGAAAAACAACCAAAATTGAGATTTACACAAAGATTTTACAAAGTATGGATAACCAAGATGATTACATGCACTGGGACAGATAATTGCCAAGCTCCACCCCAGGCAGACAGCAAACATGCGGTTTAAGCATCCCCTGTATTAGGTTTATATGCCTAATTGTACACTGCTTTGAAAATTCTTAAATATATGATCCTTAAGGGTAATCCCTTTCAGTATTAATTAATATAGTCTAGGTCCATACTAACTCATTCCATTTCATACTTACAAGTTTTGCATGCATTTTAAATATATAATTTACCTCAACTTTTGATTTGTGTTTCATTCCAGCTCCCAGCCCCACCATTACAAGTGGTCTCACACATGCAGTGTGCCACATACATACATCAAAAAAGCACAGGGACTTTGATATATGATCCGAAGATCACAAAGTAGTTATACTTAGATACGTCTAAAACTAGAACAAGGTATTTGTGACCCATGCAAGATTCCCAAGATTACATTGGCCTCAGATGTATATACCTGGGAGAGGCAGTGGCTAGAATACGCTGTATGAATGTGCATGTATGATCCTTCCCAGACCACATCCTTTCCTTTGTAAATTCTGCTTTTCAACAACCACTTTGATGCACTAGAACCAACAAAGGCACAGATTAGTACGGGGTCGGTAACCCCCGACCCATATGCGGCCTGCGGAGGCGGCGGGACCAGCCCCAGCCCGGTCCTGCTGCCACCGCCTCCTCCTCCTCCTCCTCTTGGCTTCCAAGCTGCCCCTGGCCCTTTAAGAGCAGTGGGCCCTGGGGGGAGCCCACGGAGGCAGCATGCTGCTTCTGTGGGCTCCATTTCGGCCCGTGCAGCCCCAGGCTTCTCCCTCCGGGGGGAGGCCTGGGACTGCACAGGCTGAGAAGGGGCCCGCGTAAGCGGCCTGCCGCCTCCCTGGGCTTCCCCCAGGGCCCATGCGAGGCTGCTTCCCTCTCCCCGGCCTGGCCTCCTCTGTGGCTGACGGAGGAGCCCAGGCCGGGGAGAAGGGAGCCTGCCCTCGCCGAGGCCGCTGCCTTCTCCTTGGCCCTGACAGCTGCGGAGAGGAAGGGAAAGGGGAGGGGTCCCCCTGCCCTTTCCCTCCCTTCCCACGGCTGCCTGACAGCTGCAGAGAAGAAGGGAAGGGGGTGGGGGAAGAGGAGGAGGAGGGAGGAAGGAAGGAAGGAGCAGGAGGAGAAGGGAGGAAGAGGAGGAGGAGGGAGGAAGGAAGGAGCAGGAAGAGGAGGAAGAAGAAGAGGAGGAGGAGGATTTCCATTCCATTTGGTGAGTGTGATTTTCCAAAGTGCATTTTTGTGTATTTTCGGTGCATTTAATGCTAAAAGGTCTGCTGTAACAATGATAGTGGTGGTGGTGGTGATGATGATGATATTGATATTAGCTAGCTTCTGAGGCCCAAATGTCCTCCATTTTGATCATGCCTAACAAACATGCATTTATATTAACATTTTTTAAAAATCATCAAAAAAATTTTTGCATGTCCTCCATTTTTAAAAAATGTGTCCTGCATTTGAAAATGTCCTATATCAGTGATGGTGAACCTTTGAGGGGCTGAGTGCTCAAACTACAACCCAAACCCCACTTATTTATTGCAAAGTGCCATGTCGCTCTGGCTTTCTAGTAACAAACTCTGGCAAACTCTGTGCTGGGGTGACGGCATATGTGCCCACAGAGAGGGCTCTGAGTGCCACCTCTGGCACGTGTGCCACAGGTTCGCCATCACTGTCCTATATTATTTAATTATTTATTTTTTGGCTTTGGCCCCCCAGTTGTCTGAGGGACAGCAACCTGGCCCCCGGCTCAAAAAGGTTGCCTACCCCTGGATTAGTACATGGGCTACTTTTTGTGAACCACTTCATTCTCTGTAAACAAAAAAACTATATGAGCCTACCCAAGTCCTAAGATCCAAGAAGAGTCCTTTCCTTTTGTTCGTCTCACCACTCACTGCCAGAGGCCTGTCTTGTGAGGGCACATGAGAGGATCTTCTCAGTGGCTATTTCTAGGGATGGAACTCCCTTTCACAGGAGACTAGAATGGCCCTCTCTTTGTTCTCCTGCCGGTGGCAGGTAAGACCTTTGTATTTAAACAGGCATTTGATGATTAAGTATCTTTTAATGGTGTTGTGTGGGCTGTCATTCCCTCCTCCCACTATTATGTTTTCAAGTGATTTTATATGGTTTTACATTAGTGAGGTCTTAATATGATGATTTATTTTTTTACCTTGTGTATCACGTATTTCTATTTTGTTTAAAATTTGGTAAGTCATACTGGGTTCATGCTGAGAGAAAGGCAGGATATAAATTAAAGTTAGAAAGATGGATTGATAGCTTGGAAGGGAAATGGTTATAGAAGGGATCGTGAAACACTGAATTATGTAAGCCCCACCTACAGTTTGTGACAATCAAATCCAGAATCAGACTGATCACTTTGCATGGTACTTGTGAGAGCTTAATTTGAGAAAAGTAAAACAAGTAGCTAGATGACAAAATAAGGAGCACTTCTTAATTATAAGAATAGGAAACTGAACAGGAAGGAAAAAGAAGCTCCCTTTTCTTTAAATTCCAGGGTTCCATCCCTTCTTTACAATCAGGAAAAGAAATATCAATTCATCCTGCTTGCAAGATGTGTCAGTATATTGACAGATATTTCAAATGAAATTACCATGTTGAAAGATTGTGTGCTTCAAAATAAACATTCCTTTC
The DNA here is from genome assembly GCF_019175285.1 of Sceloporus undulatus. NCBI lineage: Eukaryota > Metazoa > Chordata > Lepidosauria > Squamata > Phrynosomatidae > Sceloporus > Sceloporus undulatus. The sequence continues at coordinate 202,072,729 of NC_056525.1, read as the reverse complement.
TGCCTAGCTTCCAAGAAGCAGCTTTGGTTCTAAATCAGCATCTGTCATATGTATTGGAGTGAATGAGGGCAAACATAAAGAAGCTTGATCCAGGAGAGACCTTGGCACTCTTGGTCAGTTGAAAGATAATCAGAAAGCAGGAATTCAGCTGATGGTTCCTGCTGAATCTACTGATCCAGAGATTGGGTGTTCTGGATTCAACCCTCAGCATAGAAACTTACACTGTTGCAATGGCCAGGAGTGATTTTTTTCCCCAGTTAAAGACTGCCTGCCAGCTGCACCTATTCCTAGAGATATCTGATTTGGCCATGATGACACATGACTTAGTTACACCCTGTCTGGATTGCTCAAATGTGCTCTGGGGGAGGCGACCACTGAAGAGTGTTTGGAAACTTCAGCTGCTCCAATAAGCTGCAGTCAAACCGTTGACCAGAATTAACAATATGGAGCACACAACTCCTTTGTTACAACAGCTCCACTGGCTATTTGTCTATTTCTGGCCATCATTCAAAATGCTGGTTATGATCTATGGAAGCATACACTGCCAAATTATCTGAAGGACTGTATTCTTCCATATGATTTTCCCTTCTTACCATCCCACCATCCTCACAGTTAGCAATACGGATCACTTCAGATAAGAATCAATCCCTTGTCAATGTAAGAAGCTGCAGATCCAAGAAACCATCAAAAGTTTTTTTCAAACCATGTATACACAAGAACAAGAAACAGTTTGACTTGTTTTGAAGACAGCATAAACTCTTTCTCTACTTTTTCAGTTTATACCACTTTTGTCCGTTTGTATTTGTCTAATCATCAAGGTCCACTACATAATTTCTTCAATCTTAACTGTACTTACGGTATCCCATATCTGAAGTTTTATCTGTTTTCCATCAATGGTTATCATTCGAGCACCAAATTCTACACCTAAATAATAAAATGAAATGTTATATTTCAACTTCCACACCACATTGAAACATTATCACAAATGAAATCAGGACCTGCTATAACTTTAGTCATACTAGGAAACCACATTGCTGTACATGCTTTCAATCTGTTTTACTATGCTGTTTACCAGAGCCTATTAGATTTTCTGTACAGTTTTGTACTAATGAAATCCATCAATTTCAAAAAGAAGAAATGTAAAGTATTACATCAAGCCAGGAAAAAAATGGAATACATAAATACAGGATGGGTGACACCAGGCTTGAGAGCCGTACATGTAAAAAGGATGTAAGGATCTTAGTAGATCACAAGCTAAATGTGAGTCAACAGAGTGGTACAACAGCCAAAACAAAAAAATGAACAAAAAATGCAATTCTTGGCTGCATCAACAGGACTGTAGTGTCCAGATCAAGGAACATAGTAGCGCTAATAATCTATTCTACTTTGACCTCCCCTGGAATAATGTGTCCAGTTCTGGGTGCTACAGTTCAAGAAGAATAATGACAAGATGGAATGCGTCCAGAGAAGGGCAACCAAGATGATCAAAGGTCTGGAAACCAAGCCTTATCAGGAATGACCTAGGGAGCAGGGCATGTTTAGCAGGGAGAAGACTGAGAAGTTACAAGATAGCTATTTTTAAAATCTGAAAGGATGTAATGCAGAAGATGTAACCAGCTTGTTTTCTGCTGCTTCAGAGATTAGAACATAAAGCAGTGGATTCAAATTACAAGAAAAGATATTTCACCTAAATATTAGGAAGAACATGACAGTGGAACAGAGGGTGGTGGACTTTCTGTCTTTGGAGATCTTTAAATAGAGATTGGTTGGGCCCATTTTGTGCATGCTTTAGTTGTGTATTCATGCATGACAGGGGTGGTGGTGGACCAGGTGATCCTTGTGGTTCCTTCTAACTGTATGATTCTATGATTCATGTATTGTGCCAAATACTTTCCAAAATCCTAGTGCAAAACAACAACAATTAAAAAACAAGAGCAATCTTATGAAATCTTGCTTACTGAAGCTTCAAGTTATGATCTTGAAAATGACATCAAAAGAAAGTTAAACAGGTATAGAAAAAGTATAATGAAGAAGGAAGGTCAGAATGTGACTATAAAACCTAAATTATGTAGAATCATGCTGAAGAAAAACAGTTTGCTTAAACACAGATTTTGTAAGATCCTAGATATTTCAAAACATCTTGATATATTCTGCTGACGTGATTACAACTAGAACATAAAAATAAGCTAAACAGAACAAGTGTGTTGTACATAGTTTGGAAACAGGGCTTGCTCTAAACACCCAGTTGTTGTCACTTCTTGTTTTGTAAGACTTTTATATTAAGTTGCTTTTTCAGGATAGAACCCAAGGCAACCAACCCAGAGTTCACAAAGCAATATGTCATTAAATAAACTGCTGAATTCAATCTACTATCGGTTTTCATAAATTAACCTTAAAGGGCTTTAAAAACAATCTTCAGTTGGAATCACAAACAGGATGAAATGGATCTAGGCGTCCAAGCAGACCACAAGCTGAACATGAGTCAACAGTGTGATGCGGCAGCTAACAAGGCCAATGCGATTTTAGGCTGCATTATTAGAAGTATAGCGTTTAGACCAAGGGAAGTAATAGAGCCACCCTATTCTGCTTTGGTCAGGCCTCACCTGGAATACTGTGTCCAGTTCTGGGCACCTCAATTCAAAAAGGATGTTGAGAAACTGGAGCATGTCCAAAGGAGGGCAACTGAAATGGTAAAGGGTCTGGAAACCATGCCCTATGACAGTGATGGCGAACCTATGGCACACGTGCCAGAGGTGGCACTCAGAGCCCTCTCTGTGGGCACACATGCTGTCGCCCTAGCACAGAGTTTGCCAGAATTTCTTATTAGAAAGCCCGAGGGATATGGCACTTTGCAATAAATAGGTGGGGTCTGGGTTGCAGTTTGGGCACTTGGTCTGTAAAAGGTTCACCATCACTGCCCTATGAGGAACGCCTTAGGGAGTTGGGTATGTTTAGCCTGGAGAAGAGAAGGTTAAGAGGTGCTATGATAGCCCTGTTTAAATATTTGAAGGGATGTCATATGGAGGAGGGAGTAAGCTTGTTTTCTGCTGCTCCAGAGACTAGAACGTGGAACAATGGATGCAAGCTACAAGAAAAGAGATTCCACCTCAACATTAGGAGGAACTTCCTAACAGTAAGGGCTGTTCGATAGTGGAACAAACTCTCTCTGAGTGTGGTGGAGTCTCCTTCCTTACAGGTCTTCAAACAGAGGCTGAATGGCCATCTGTCAGGGATGCTTTGATTTAGATTTCCTGCATGGCAGGAGGTTGGACTGGATGGCTCTTGTGGTCTCTTCCAACTTGATGATTCTATGAAATCCAATCTTCAGAGTGACTGACTGAGCCACTAACAATGGGTATGAGATCCTAACTAAAAATCACAAAACTGCATCTCTTCCCAACTTATTCAGCTCTTGGATATGGCAGTAAGATCTATTATTTCATGGGTATTGTAGACTGAACGTAGGTCTGTCTTGTTTATATGTCCTTTATTGGAACATGTCCAATTCTATGAAAAGTTAAAAGTTATTTAAAGTTTATTGTTTTGAATCCAAGGCCTCAAACAAATGGACCAAATAAAGCAGCTTCTGGGCATGTTGGAGGTATGGTCCAAGGTCACTCCATGCCGCCTGTCTGTTTCACCCCCAAGTTCACTGATACATTGCAGAAGCTAACTATTCTGAGATAGGATAGTCTGTAGTGTTAGAAAGCAGTTTCACCAGATCATAGTACAATGTGTGGTATTTTGGAAGTGATTTATTGTCATGCTGATTTTTCTGATAGCCTTGTAAAGGTAGGCCTGTTACAGACTGGCGCAAAGTGCCAGCCTGGGGCCGATTTTAGAGCTTGGGAGAGCGGAGAGTCCGCATGCTCCCGAGCCCTACTGTGCCATAATGGCTTGCCCCTACACGAGGGCCGCCATGATGACGTACATGTGGCACAGCTTCCAAACGGCGCGGCGCCACACGGATATCATCACTGCACATGAGGGCACCCTAAAAAGAACTCACCGGGAGCCAGTTCTTTTTGGGCTCCCAGAGGCCATGCCATTTGGTTGCTGTGGCCTCCGTGTGGCGCAGAAAGGGGCAGCGTCTCAGCACTCCTTTCTCCCCATCTGTATCCCCCCATAGTTATGAGAGTGAGCTTAAGACAGCATGAATTTATAAAAATAGTTTATTTGGAAAACAACGTAACGAATGGGATGCCAAACATCTGAAAAAAACAGGTTTGTTTTACACAGGGACGCCTGTCATGTTTCTTTTCTTTTGGTTATAACTTTAAAAAAAAAGAAAAGAAAGAAATGTTATTATTCTTATCAGATTGATAGAGGATAGTAAAAGGCCTGTGACAGAAAGAATAATGCATGGATTTTTTTTTTATAATAAGGAGAGGGAACATATTCCAAGTGAAAGTAGATTTTGTTATGAAGGACTCTTGTCAGTTCTGTTGATGAAAAAAGAAGTTTTTAATTTTAAAATGTTAGAAAAATGTGTGAGAAAAAAGGGAAGCAAATATATTTGAAAGTATTATATTGTAACACATTTTTTAAAAAAAACTTCAGAAAAAGTCACAACACATACAGATTGAAAAAGAATATGACAATGAATTTCACTGCATTAAACCAATGAAGTGCAGCTAATAAAATTCATTTACAGGGATTATTATCTACACTTAGATTTAACAAAACTTTTAAACCAGGGGTAGGCAACTTTTTTGAGCCGGGGGCCGGGTTGCTGTCCCTCAGGCAACTGGGGGGCCGAAGCCAAAAAATAATTAATTAATTATTTTTTTAAAAAAATATTAAATAAATAAATAAACCAGGACAAATGTAGGACAACATTTTCAAATGGTGGACACTTTTTTAAAAAAAGTGGAGGACATGCAAAAAAATTTGCTGATTTTTTAAAAAATGTTAATATAAATGCATGTTTCTGAGGCATCTATAGACAATTGCCCCCCTTGCCCCTGCATGTGAGAGGCCAAAGGCCCCGGCGGCAATCAGCGGCAGGACCGGGCTGGGGCCGGTCCCAAGGCCTCGCCGGGCCGCATCCGGCCCGCGGGCCGCAGGTTGCCTACCCCTGTTTTAAACAAACATTTAATATTCAAATGAAAGAGACAGGCAATTAAATTAAACCAAATGATGAATAGTTGATAATGGTTTTTCAGTCAATACAGTAACTGTAATGCAACTAGTTAGCTCTCACTATGCCCTTCTGCTAGAACACACAGAAAAAGCTTTTAAAAATTGTTTAGCACATCATCTGAACTCTGGTTCCTCACTTACACTCCATTTACAGGCCAGGACTGCATACTAGTGTATTTACAAAATCCTGGCTTACAGAGGAAGCAACATCTAAGATCTCTATCTATCTAAGACATGCTAAGCAAATTCCTGGCTTGTTTGGTGGATGTACTAGCAGGGAAGATTATACATAAACAATGGGATTCTGAACCAGTACACAGACTATTTACAATAAACCAGGATCCTTTAAAATCATGGCTTTTGTTCTGTGAAAACACAACCTCAGTCTACAATACAATCAAGCAGAACTAGTGGACATTTGGATACTCTGCCCATACGTGCCTGATTTAGTTATTTATTACTTAAACATACTAAGCATACTGACAAGTGCCACATATATTTATAATGGAGGACTATTAGTTAAATGTCTATAAAACTAATCCCAAACCCTGAGACACAAGGTGGTACATCCACTATTCATTCACATCACTTATGAACACTACCTATGGTAAGGTCATGCACTGGTTGAAACCTTTTGTCTGTGAACTGCAAACAATAACTGATTTTCCACCAACACCTAAAAAATAATATTTCTTTCAAATATTTCGAAATAGAAAATACTTCCAAAATGACATTATTTAAAATCAAATTTAAAAACATATTTCCCACGGTTTATTTAAAACAAAACAAAAAAATACCACCAACCAAAGTCTCAACAAAACATGTCTGGAGACAGAAGAATCCTCAGCTTAGCAGAGAAGAAGCATTTATTCATATTCTTCCATGAATCCCAATAAATCCTACCCCTTCTTGAAAATCACATACATTTTCTATATTTACTAGGGCTATAATCCATAAGTGGACAATTAAACCTGTTTTCATGTACTGTCGTAGTGATAATGGGAGAACTGCCTTTTCATGTCCCACCCACAAGTTTTTTTATGGTACAAAATGAAGCACTGTTTCTCTCTTTGCCAGAGCTTCAAGCCTGGGCTTAAAGTAAATGGACATTAGTGA